>NC_056731.1:1701557488-1701577488 GCF_019279795.1 Protopterus annectens
TGGATATAAAAAGTTTGCACACCCATGTTAAAATGCCACTTTTTTGTGATATACAAAATGAGACCACAATAAATAATTTCAAAACTTTTCCTACCTTTAATGTGACTTATAACCTGTGCAATTCAATTGAAAAACAAACAGATTTGTTAGGGGAAAAATATAAAAAATAAAAAGGTACAATAAGCTGGTTGCAAAAGTATGCACACCGTTAAACTAATACTTTGTTGAAGCAGCTTTTGATTTAATTCAGCATTCAGTCTTCTTGGGTACACACCTGCCATCAATTAAAGAGACTCTGATTAACCCCAAATAAAGTTCAGCTGTCCTAGTAGGGTTTTCCTCACATGTACTCAGTTGCCTGCTACAGCAAAAGCCATGGTTTGCAGAGAGCTTACAAAGCATCAAAGGGACCTCATTGTTGAAAGGTATCTGTCAGGAGAAGGGTACAAAAAAATTTCCACAGCATTGGATATACCATGGAACACAGTGAAGACAGTCATCAAAAGATGGAGAAAATATGGGACAACAGTGACGTTGCAAAGAACTGGACGTCCCTTTAAAACTGATAAAAAGACAAGATGAAAACTGGTCAGGGAGGCTGCCTAGTGACCTACAGCAACACTGAAGGAGCTGCAGGAATTTCTGGCAAATACTGGTTGTATACTAAATGTGATAACACTCTCCCGTATTCTCCATATGTCTGGACTATGGGGTAGGGTTGCAAGACAGAAGCCTTTTCTTACACAAAAACACATCCAGACCCAGCTAAAATTTGTAAAACAGTACATGAAGTCTCCCAAAGTATGTGGGAAAATGTGTTATGGTGTGTTATGGTCTGATGAGACCAAGGGTGAATGAACTTTTTAGCCACAATTCCTCAAAGGTAAGTTCGGCACAAAAACAACACTTCACACCACCAAAAGAATACCATCCTCATGGTGAAGCATGGCAGTGACAATATCATGCTTTGGGGTTGTTTTTCTTCAGCTGGAACTGGGGCTTTAGTCAAGGTGGAGGGAATTATGAACAGTTCCAAATACCAGTCACTTTTGGCCCAAAACTTTCAGGCATCTGCTAGAAAGCTGAAGATGAAGATGAATTTCACCTTTCAACATGACAATGACCCCAAGCATACATTCAAATCAAGAAAAGAATGGCTTTGCCAGAAGAAAATTAAAATTTTGGAATGGCCTATCCAGAGCCCAGACCTAAATCCAATAGAAAATCTGTGGAGTGACCTGAAGAGGGCTGTGCACAAGAGATGCCTAGCAATCTGACAGATTTGGAGTGCTTTTGCAAGGAAGAGTGGGCAAATATTGCCAACTCCTACCGAAGAAAACTGAATGCTGTAATTAAATCAAAAGGTGCTTCAACAACGTATTAGTTTAAGGGTGTCCACACTTATGTAACCAGCTTATTGTACGTTTTTTATTTTTTATATTTTTTCCTGTAACAAATTTGTTTTTCAATTGAATTGTACAGGTTATATGTCACATTAAAGGTGGAAAAGTTTTTAAATGATTTATTGTGGTCTTATTTTTTTATATCACAAAAACTTGGCATTTTAACAGGGGTGTGTAAACTTTTTATATCCACTGTATAGTCTTGGTATGCACTGATTTTTGTAAATCATTTGATGAGCATAAAGCATCCTTTTTTTCCTGTCCAAACTTTCCAACACCTTTTGGGGCCAGTCAATCACCCCAAAACTATAAGTTAGGACAAGAAGATCAAATTGGTTTATAGCTTGAAATTTGTTCCTAGATGTCAATACTGTTTTTAGTATTCATTTAAGCCTTCTAAAATATTCCTTACTGAGTTTTATTTGCATTTGTTCATGTTTTATTGTTGATGCTTCATCATTTCTTAAGTATTTATACACTTCCTCTTGCTCAAGTTCTTTTATGTCACATTCCTGTCCTCTAACTGTTGTTTGTTTGATGCGGCAACGTTCCTGCTTTAAAGGTTGCTTTTGCACATTTATCAAGACCAAATGACATTCTTATATTATCTGAAAAAGTTTTGACCAGTTGCAGTTGTCCTTTCAATTCCTCATCTGATGAACTATGCAGTTTTAAATCATCCACAAAAAGAAGATGAGAAGTCTTTACATTGTTTTCTGGGAGCCAAATTGTAGACATGATGTAATCTGTTAAGCAGACAACTTAATGGGTTAAGGGCAAGACAAAAGAGCAGTGGTGAAAGAGAGTCACTTTGGAATCTCCTTTGAGTTTTTATCCCTGGAATAATAATAATGTGTCTTTTATCATGGCTTAACTGCAGAGCGGTTTGCCAGTTTCCTGGTTGCTGTAATGTAATCAATCAGTGTAGGGTGTATCTTATACATTTTTTAAGCACTCTTTTATCCATGAATGTGAGATACTGTCAAATGCTTTTTTTTAGTCTGTCTATGCCATACTTAGATTCTTCCCCTTTTGACAGTTCTCCATTATGACTTTATTTAACATCAAATGATCCTTTGTTCCGTATGACTTTCTATTATTACCCTTTTGTTCTATTGCCATGATTGAGTTTTCTTCTAAGTGACTATAAACTCTGTCAGCACAATTCCAGTGTATAGTTTTGACATCATCGGAAGACAAGTTATTGGCCTATAATTTTTAGGATAGCTTGCAGGTTCGCTCTTAAGCAGGGCTATTGTTTTTCCTGTTGTTAGCCAGGCTGATGTCTGCTCAGGTACTCCTTGAAGGCTATGCCGAAGAGCTTAGTGAGAGTGAGATTCTAATTAAACTTTCTTGTGTTGGTTCCTGCTTGTTGTTTTTTTGTTTTTTATTTTCTTTTCTTTTACTACAGTTGTTATTTGATGTCTGCTCAGGATGTGCATATAAATTATTCTTACTCATGGCTAAATCTTCATGTAAAGATGTTAATACTTTCAACCAGAAGTTAATTACTGCATCTGGGCTTGGCATTTTCCAATTAGGAGCTTTTCTTAACATGGTTTCAGTCTCTCTGGAATTTACATCATCCTATTGCATATCTTATATATTTGAACTTCTTATTCTTTCTTTTACTTCTTATAGTCATTTAGCATCTTTGTTATGTTCCACAGGGTCTTCATAGATTTTTCTCCAAAATGTATCTATTTCATCTTTTTTGGCGGTGTTTCAATTCCCTCTATCTTGTTTCTCATTTCTCTAGAAAACTATTTTGGGTCATCAATAAATTGCTTATTTTGGACTTTTCCTCTATATTTATCTGCATATCTTCTAAGTTTTTCTGCCTGTGTTGATATTTTTAGTATATTAATTACGATAGTGCATGATAGATCCTGATCTGTTCTTATTCTGTGCATTGCTTTTATCACATCTATCTTTCTGAGTATTTTTGCTGATCTGTTCCCTTTTCTATACTCTTCTAACAGTGACACTTCTTGTCTTAATTGCTTTATAGTTTTCGCTATTCGATACTTCCATGATGGCATTAAATTTTTCCATTTCTTTTCCCTTACTACTCTGTGTTTTTGTGGTAAGACTTTATCTGTTATTAATTTAGCTGCACAGTAATATATCCTATTTACTTCTGTTATATCATACGAATCTCTGTGAACAGTCCTAATTACTGTGTTCATTTGTTTTATCAGATTTCTAACTTTTTGAGTTTTATTGACTTTCTGTACTCTGTTTCTTTCACTGTCTGTCCATCTCTGTTAAATGAAACAACTCTTCTCTTAGGTAATTTTTCCTCTAAAGTGAGAGCATATTCTTTGTTTTCCATTTCCTGCGGGCATTCTATAGGTAGTTCCACAACATCTTCCTGTGCCACATTCTCTTCGGTTTCATCCTGTGTCATCCATTGCTCTGTCATATGGGAACTCACTGGCCTATCACCCCACAACACTGGCTGCATCAGATTTGCCACATTTTCCTGTCCCCCCTTGCTGTGCAACTACAACTAAACATTTGTACTGGTCTCCTGTGGGAGGCTCTAAAATATCTTCATCCGGCAACTGATCAGATGTTTTCTACTCCACTGGTTTCACTTTAATTTGGGGATCCATTGGTCTATCCTGCTGTGATGTTTTCTGAGTTACATTTTCTACGCTAAATCCTTCACTTTGCAGGTAATCCATAACCTCAGTTTCTGTTTCTTTAACTTCTCCATTACTAATGGTCTGCTCTACTTTTCCTCTTTGTTTTCTTATCTTTTGTAAAATTTTCCATGTCTGAATGCTTTTTCGTCATTTCTCTTCAAATATCTTTGGGGCTACTCGTTTTGTTTTGATTCGTTTTGCTTTCTCCTTTGCATAAATATTACACTGAGTCTATGTTGCTTGACCGAAATCTCACAATCTCGATCAAGCAACATCGAAACCCATTAAAGCGAAAGTGCACTAGATCGAAAGTGCAATAGACGGTTCTCCGAACTGGAAAAAACAAAATATAACTTCTTTAAACAGTATTTTGCAGGGGGCCAAGCCCCCCCTGCACCCCCATGTGGGGGGCTGTACCTCCCACCCCCCCCCCACTTAAATATACTAACTCTGAGATTGCACTACAGTGGGGAAAAGGATATATTTCCTTATCCCCACTGTAATGCACTTCAGAGATCTGGCTTTTGCGAAAGTGCACTTTTGATTTAGTGCAATTTCACTTAAATGGGTTTGATCTTCTGGTTATTGAGAAAATGAGTTTTTGACAATCAGAAGTAGACCCATTACACCATATTAAATCTCTTTTTCTTTCCCATGTCCATATTTCTTCTTCAGATTATTTATTTTATTTATTTATTTTATTTTACATTTGTTGACCGGGCTAGTCTAGCTGGATATATGTCCATTTTCAGTAGAGGCCCGGGGAGAAAAGCTCCACACATAACATAAGCAAGACAGATAGACAAATTGTTAATAAAGACTTACACATAAAAATATACATTTAAATCAACTAGTAATCAAAAATCAGCATACATTAAAGGAACTCAAAAATTTAGACTCATACACAATGTTCTGTCGATTTCAAAGCAAGTTTCAGATGTCTCCTGATCTTCCTGTTTCTCCTTACTTTGGGGACTTGTTTTTCCATCATGCTGTGATGTAACCTGTGTTAAACATTCTAAACTAAATCCTTTACTTCGCAAGTGTTCCATAAGGTCAACTTCTATTTTTTTAACTTCTAATAATCTTCTTTTCTACATTTTGTCTTTGTGATCTTATTTTTTTATTGGGAAATTTTCCATATCTGGATGACTTTGCCTGTTTTTCTCTTTGAATATCTTTGAGGATGCCATTTTTGTTTTAATTAGTTTGGCTTTCTCCATTGCATAAACATTGCACCAGATCAGATGTCTCTTTTCCATGTCCATATTTCTTTTTTATACCTTTGAAAAGCCTCTAGATTTTGTTCTTTAAATATTTGCACTTCCACGGTTGCTTCTTTTTCTAAATGGGCCAAGGTTTCTTGGTCTCTATAATGTTTTTCATAAATTTGTTGTATTAATGAACATAAATTGTTATTTGCAGCTTTTGACAGTTTTTCTTGTGGAAATATTTTTCTTTCCTCTAATTTCTTAATCTTTTTGCATATCTTCTGTTTGGAAATTCTGAGCTTCTTGCATAATAGTAACAATACATAATTTCTTTCTTATCCTCAAAAGTCCACACTATCATCTTTATGGCTCTTCTTTTGCCTATCAGTTTTTGTGATTTTGTGGACCATTACTTCCTTCTACAACACGGGGGCCATCCTCCCCCTGGGCCTGGCTTAGCCCCATTGCAGGAATGTTCCCTTGTCTTGAGGATTCTACACTGTCATTTTTTTAGTCCTAGCACCAGTAAGCCTGCCAGGATTGTGCACTTTTTTTATCCTGGGTCAAGTGCACCCAGCTATCTTTTTTTTTATTTTTTAACCTACTTCTGTCCATGATATATAATATATAAATGCAGTCTATATATCAGTATCATCTTGGTGAGATTTTGTAAAAAACAGGATCTACCTCATGAAAGTATTCACCAAGAGGATGAATTCAGTTTCAGCAATACTACTCCCTTTTGATTGCTGACTTATCATCTCTCTATTTGGACCCCTAAACAGCTTGAAATATCTTGAAACATGACCTGTCAGAACCACTTAAGTCACTTTTCAACTATACCTTCAAAACAGACTTTGCAACACGAGACTGGAGGACTGCAATAGTTATCTCACTACACAGCAGTGGACCATCATCTGACCTCAGTGACTATAGACCTATTAGTCTAACCTGTCTAATATGCAAAAGAATGGAAACAATTATCATAGAATTGATCAGAAAAGACATAGGCAACCTTCAGACACTGGACACAGCCAGGTCAAGGTAGGCAGTATTCACTGTTTTGCCCTCATCCATTGCCCTAGTGACTTTCTTAAAGAAATCCCCCAAGATGAGTAGGCATCTTATAGCCTTAACAAAATCAAACTGTGTTGGTTCCAATGTTTGAAGGTTTTCTATGTCCTTATTACTTTTTGTCCATTGTTGTAATGTATATAAGCAATATGAACATTGTTTTTCATAATCCCACATATACACCTGAGGTATGTCAGCATTAAGAAGCATAACAATGCAGATATTTTCTATGCATATGTAGCATTTTCTTCAAAATAAGTGTTGATTACAGGTGTCACAGACAGTGACAACAGTCTTGGCACATACACATGTGTAATCTGTAGATGAGTTTATCACATTCATGGAATAAACATTTCACAGATAGAGAGAATGAAGCAATAATCAATTATCTTTAGGAACATGGCAGCAATCTTCTGGGCAGTATAAGGAATACAGTCTGGAGAAACAATACCTGTAAGGATATAGCCTGCAGGGTCAATACTGTTGGCGGGCATTACAGGGCACCCTAAGTCTGTTGTTTTTGCTGCTGCACAGACACGATTCTCTATGTTGCATGACCACTGGAGATGAAATGACCATTCCAGCTCCAATAGTCACAAAGTTCCTGGCATCACACCACCATCCCTGTCGAGAATGTTGCGTAGCAGGTGCTGGCATTGAGGCTGGTGTTCCTAGATACAAAGTATGACATTTCTTACCTATGTCACATACAACACATTAGTACATATGGTAGTACAGATTAACATAAGTTGTACATCATGTTTATTTGTAGCTAAACACTCCACTAAAATATTGTACGCTTCAGTATATGATGACATACCAAAGTGTTCCTATATGTAATTTCAGTCTGCTTACATTTCCAGTGCTGGTTTCATGCTCACATGTCCTGCATTACAGGACATTCTCATGCCATCAGGACATGGAGATAAATACCAGGTACCTACAGCATTATAGTGGTGTAAAGTAGGAAAGTTTAACTGACTTTCAAAGTATTTTAACATACTAATTATGGGGACATGTGCGATGCATTATTGTATTTCTGTCTGTGTCACTGAAGCTTGTCCACCTCCTACTTCCTCCCAGGGTTCCACTACTGATCATGAAACAGGACGTGATATGGTACAGGGTGCCAATAGCACACAGGACACTGTACTTGGGGTTACTTTGTCCAGCCCAGATAGCGACAGCACTTTAGCCCAAGATATTTCTACTAACACTGAGGACAGTGAACCCAGCCAGTTCAATGTTAATGAAGCATCAGCTACTAGTCGTGATGCAGGCTTTGGCCAACTATCCCAATTAATTTAAAAGTGGTGTTGGCATAGCGCCACAGGGGATACCAGACATCCATGCAACAGTCCGTGCTCAGGTGGCAGACATGGCCATATCTCAGAAGGTGCATGTCTGCTGCTACTGCCACATGATCAGTCACAGCACTGTCATGATGCAGAGCTGCATGCACTTTCGCATGCATCTGATAATGTGCTAGGGTTCAGTCCTGGGACCGCTCTTGTTTGGCATCTACTTCTCTGAAGTACAGGCCAACACTAAGGGACTCTGGCTAGCAAAGTTTGCAGATGACTGCAAACTGGGAGCCATTATTGAATCCCCAAATTATATGGATACTCTACAAAAGGGTCTTACAGAAACAGATGCTTGGTGCCAGAACCATGGGCTTAAGCTCAATGCCAAGAAATGTATACTTATCCCCTTTGGGAAAAAACATGCATCTATGAATTACCACATAGGTGGCCGTACACTAAACACCAAAAGTGTGATAAGAGACTCAGGGACACAGGTGGACAGTGGTCTCACCTTCGATTGCCACATCGCCACAATAGTCAGGAAATCCTTCTATGTGACACACCTCATCACTAATGGCTTTTCATCCAGAAAAAAGGAGGTCATTGTCCCACTGTACTCATCCCTCACTAGACCCATTATAGCATACAACGCCCCATTTGGTATGTACCTCTCAAGACATCTGCAACAACTGGAAAGGCCACAAAAATACCTCACTAAAAGAATCACATGCCTAAAGCAGATGCCCTATGCTGACCACCTTAAAAATCTCTATCTATACTCTGTCGCATATTGTCTACTCAGAGGTGATCTCTGCTTAACATACATGGACATGTCAAACTCAGAGCTGTTGGACATGCTACACTTAAAGAAATCCCAATCCCTCAGAATCTCACGCTCCAGGTTATCTAAATCTTGTCATCACAATAAACAAAACATGCTGGAGGGATAGGTTCCTAACCCAGAGACTCCCCAGACTCTGGAATAGACTGCCCATGCATGTCAAGCAGAGCACCTCGTTGGCCTTCTTCAAAAGGAACCTTGATGATAGAATGGGAGAAAGGAAATTCACCCCAGGGATCACATCAGTCGCCCTGCTAGACTGGGGTCCAGGGAAGTAAATAGTGTGGGAAGAAATAGCCAGGGAAGTGTTAGGGCTAGGCTTGTATAGGCCCTAGGGCCGATAGCCTAGTACCAACCTATGAACCTATGAACCTATGAACAACACATCTGGGTGTTGAGCCACTCAGGAAAAATTCAATAAGCGATAGAAATTCTTTATTTAAAAATCCATGATAATGCGTTCCATGCCCTTGCAGATCAAGCTTGTCAGACTGATGGGACGGTAGTTCCCAGTATCCAAGGTGGATCCTCCCTTGTGGAGCAGGATAACTGTAGCTGTGCACCACTCAGTGGGCATGAAGCCTGAGGTGAGGCTATGATTAAACATGACACTTAGGTGAGGTGCCAGTTCATTTTGTAGTTCATGTAGTACACAGCCTGGGATGTCATCTGGTCCCATGAATGCTGTATTCTTAGCTTTGGAGAGTGCGGTTTCTACCTGTGTGGCCATGATTATCGGAATTTGGCAATCTTTTGGTATTAAGATGGGCCCTTTAGGGGGGGAGAGAGGGGGGTGAAGTTGGCACTAAATCGATCTGCCAGGATATAGGTAATATTCTTGGGATCAGTATATTTAATGCCATTCTGTTGTAGCTCAGAGCAGATATGAGCATTACCAATTAGATTCTTGCCATAACTATAGAATGCCTTGCTGTTGTCTTTGGAATCTTTGGCAATTTTATTTTTGTAACTAGCTTTGGAGGATTTTATGAGGGATCTCAGCTTCTTACTGAGGCTGGTGAGGGAGTTTTTTGCATCCTGGGATTTTCCTATTTTCTGCAACACGTTCTTCCTTTTGTTGTATAGATGTTTATAGCAGGGGACCACCAGATTGGCTTCCTTTTTTTGCAGAAGAGCATCTTGGTTCTATTTGGGATGGCATGATTCATGCACAAGTGGATGTGCTCGTACAGTGCCTTAGTGCAGGATTCTGCAGTCGAACTTCCAGATCCCATCTGTATGGGTGTTGTGAAGTTTGTCACTTCTGACTTAAGTAGCATGAAGTTGGCTTTGGAGAAGTTTTTTAAGGAGGTTTCCTTACTGGGGGGTGGGGGTGGGATGTGAATGTCAAAGGTGATTTGCTTATGGTCAGACCTGACCAATGAGGGGGTGACAACTGGTGTGGAGCATCTATCTCCCATGTTGGTAATGACCAGGTCTAGGATATTGGAGCCCCTGGTGGGACAATGGATTAGTTGATCCAGGGCATTGGAATTTATGAATTTCAAAAACCATTGGGAAAAGGAGTTGGTACCCAAGTAGTTTTCCAAATTAATGGCAGGGTAGTTGAAATCACCCAGTATTAGGGTGTTTGGTTGTATCTTAATATTTTCCAGTATGTTTAGAAAGGTGTAGTGAGAATCTTGGGGCATGGTGGGGGATCTGCAGCAAGCTACAGTTTGGATTGCAGTCTTACCAGTGTTAGTTGCACCTGGAGAATTTCAGATGCATTGTGTTGGGCAACTAGCCTGGAGGTGTGAATATCCTTGGTGAATATGGACACTCCTCCACCTTTAGTGTTTTGGTCTTGGTTTTGTGGCCGAAAAGTGTAGTATGAATTGTAGCCTGGTATTGCAGGGGTGCTCTCTGGAGCCTTGAACCAGGTCTCAGTTACTGCACAGATATCGATGTTCTCCATTTTTAGGAGTGCCTCGAGAGAGTGCATTTTGAGGTTTATACTTCTAGCATTGAGTAGCATTACCTTCAGATTTTGCATGCTTGTATCTGTTATGGTGGTAGTTTTATCCTTTGAACCTTGCCTAAAAAAGGCACTATAGGGGTGGCAAGAGTTTTAGCCAGTAACCTGAATCCCAGGGGTGACAGGTGCAGACCATCTCTGGCAAAGCATCATGGTCTGTCGATCATGTCTTCCAAGGCAGTCAAATACTGGATCCCCTTTGAATGACATCAGAAGCTTAGCCAATTGTTGAAGTCAATCATTTTGTCCTTATACTGTGGTATCATTCTGGGCGAAGGCAGGATGCTACTCAGGGCTAGGGTCATACCTGCCTGGGTCACATGATCCAAGAGCTCTTCCATGTCTCTTTTCATGTAGTCCAGGGAGGTACGTCTCAAGCCATTCACTCCAGCATGGACAATGACAGAGTCGTATTTGTACTCGTTGTGGAGTGACTTGAGTGCATGCGTTATGTGGCGGATCCTGGCATCCGACAGGCAGCTGACTGTAATTTTCTCCTTGTTCAGCCTGGTGAGTGGGACATCAGTGTGCCTGACTATAGAGTCACCTATGACTGAAGTGTTGGTTACATTGTCTTGCCTTAGGGGCTGTTGTTGGGTGGCACACTGGTGTTGTGAGCAATGTGTCACTTTGGTTGTGACTTGTGTTTGTTTGCGTTTTGGCTTTGGAGGTCCTTGTTGCTTGGGCAGGTTAATGTTAAGGGCCTCCGAATATGTGAGTTTAGTGTTGCTATGTGTGGGTGTTGATGGTGTGGGTTTTGAAGGGCAATGAGTTGCTTGAGGTGTAATGCAGGTGTTAACCTTCTCCTCTTGACTGTCTAGCACAATCTTGGCCGGAGAGAGCTTTGCTTCCAGTTTGGCTATGTAAGTACATCTCTCGCAGGTTGTAGTGTTGGGTGGTAGGAGGAGAGGATTATCTGTGTACATGAGGCAGTTGCCACATTGCCCCAGTATGCCCAGATTCACCAGGTGGACAGGAGAAATCACCAGAAGCTGACCCTTGGACATGCCTGTTTAGGTGCTTTGCTGTAAAATTTAAGAGCTGTTTTCCCTTACCTTTGCAAGGTACTTTGCAGTTATAGGCTGTTTAGTGCCTATGATTAATTTCTAGTTTCATATGCATGATACTTATTGTAATAATGGCGAGTATAAGATTGCTTCAATGTTCCCTTCTTACTATATTGTTTTAATTATATTTTTAACATATTATACCAGATATCAACTATAAGTTGATCATTAGGCTGATAATTCTGATTAATGGAGTAATTTCAACATCTCTTTATTCCTCTTCTTATTGATATGTGCTCCGTGATGTTGTCTTGGTAGTTGATCTGATTTCTAACAATTGAAATTAATCTTAATATTTTTTTAGTTCTCTTGTCAGAAGTAATATATTAATTGCTTCTTCATTTTCAGTATACCAGGTCATTAAATATTTCATTACCCAGATTACTTTTGAGATATTTAATTTGTTTTCATTTATGCATTGTACATTTAATTTTACTGTGAAATGAAGCCATTTTCTAGTATCTTGGTTTTGCTTCTTTAGTTTGGGTTTTTTTTCCCACTGGTATGGCTTGTTTCCACTTATGTTTTCTGTAGAATTTACAGGTGTTGTATTTCATTTATAGTGAGAGCGTATTCTGAATGATATGAAGTACCATGGCACAAATATCAGAAGTGGAGCTCAGGGAGCTGTGAGTGGCACCACAACACTTAACTAAATCTTTATTAAATACCACAAATGTTTTACTACAAAGTGCCTGATGTTGCTTAGCTATGGATTATTACCAACACAGTGCTTAGATTCCTGGAAAAAAGACTGCATACTAAATTATTGCAGATGCAGTACTGGCAGTACTATCACTATTGAATAGTAGTGAAGTGACTACACCACATGTGGTCACATGACCTACATGACAGGAAGAGGGAGGTGGCATGCCTGAGGCTATGTGCACTCACATGTGCAGTGACACACCTCATAGCTGTTGCAACACAGGCATTGTAAGCAAACTGCAGAGGACCAGCACAGTGAAGAGCCAACTCAATTCTTCATACCTATGGATTGGAAAGAGGGGATAGGAAATCCAAAAATCTGGTAACAGCAACAAAGGGAACACATATAAGCGATGCATGTAAGAGGGAAGAATGGCATAGTTTTGGAGATATGTGCTCATTTTTTATAAAGCAGAAGAGTAGATGAGCATGGCAGAAAGGATCATGTGTGGGATAGCGGTGAGAACAGGGTAGGTAGCAGGGGCAGATAAACAAGTATACAATGCAGACGGATGCAGTGAGAAATTGTATTGACACAAAAATGGTGGGAAAACTATGGGGGAGATGCATATGAATAGAGAGAAGACAACTGGTAAAGAGAAGGGCTGGATTATAAACTGGTTAAAGGGAATGATACATAAGAAAGGGTTAATCTGATAATGCAGGATAGGAAAGGCTAAAAAAATACTAAATGGCTGACCAGAGTAGAACCCACCCGAAAAGGGCAGGCCTTGCATCTGATGGCCCAATGGTCAGAGCTGGTTGTGTGACTTTTCAGCCACAGAAGGAGATTTTCCACACCTTTACTACATGAGTCCACTTGCCATCACACTTCATATGTCACCAGTTCTCACTCCTGGTCCTGAGTGACCTAAGGTGGCCTATTTTAGTGACGCTCAGATGAGGATCCTCCTTTCTCCTACTAAGAGGTTGTCATAAAGGCCAGTAACTAATTCCCATGGTTATCTTCAGAAGATTGATCTTTATCCCCTGCTCCAGTGAGTCAGGACTGGTAATTGCTGGTGACCCAGTGCCAGCCAGTTTAGCTGGTGCAAACCTTGGTGACTGTTGTCACTCCACATTCAGCACCACAGCAGGCCCTACAGAAAGAGGAGACAAAAACAGAAAGACAAAAGAGTACAACACATTAGTACACAAGAGTATGAAAACTTAAAGTCCAGTTTTTCGTTTGGCATTTACACACTACACATTTGACACATGGAGTATGTCACAGATCCTCAAGTAGACTTTCCCAGTGAAAGGTGATCTCCTCCACCACTGCAAAGTAAAACAGATACTGGACAATTGAATGTGACCCTGCCAAAAGAAGGCAAAGACAACAGCAGGCAATAGCCAGAAAATATAGTTTAAAATCTTACATCCACTGCTAACTCTAAAATACTGTCTCTCACTATCTCTATCTTCAATGGCAATGTAGGTTGAGGTGGCACCACTGCAGGTTGCGATATTAATGCCTTTACCACCGTCCAGAGCAGATGATGTCAGCGGCATCATTCACTATACTGCCAATCTGGTTCCAGGCATCAGTTTTATACAACAGGGCATCATAATGGCCAAACTGGTGCTCTAATAATTCCTGTGCTGCATATGTAGGAAGAGCTTTGCATCCTTGCTGTACCAGACATGAGTACTGCTGAACCTAGTAACTAAAAAGGTCATGCCCACTCATCAATCTGTCAGAATAAGAACTGAAATAGTAGAACCATGAGTGTAACTGTATGATCATAATAAATTACCTCTTCATAATCACTGCATTACAAGACCCATTGTGACACAATAAAAGCTTATGTTGATGTATTGCAGAAGACCTTATTATAGTGAGAAAATCAGGCATAGGAATTCAGTGGATAAGAGTCGATACTCTGTTATAGGCACTCTGATAGAAGACGAAACAAGACAAGACAAGTAAAGTATTTCAGGAATGCAGTGACCATACATATATGCACTGAAGAAACAGGGACTGACACAAAACATTAATATAGGTGTGTTAACAGAGCACAAGGGCAGGATAGGTTACTGTCCAGAGGTGTGTGGGGGGTTCACCCTTACAGAGAACAGGAGAGAAGGGCATGACAGGTTAGTGCCTAGTTGTGGTGGGGCACTATACACTGCAAGACATGTTACAGGAGAAAGGAGTCTTTCCATGCACAGATCACACCACTTGTCATCAACACAGTGCTTAAAGAAGGTGGGTCTATTGATGCTGTTGGCAAGGTATAGGGTGGGAATGGTGACATCACATTAGAAAATAGGCATGTGTTCACTGAAGTGAGACAGAGGGCCAGTGCTGAGACATAAGGGTCTAATAAGGACAGTCATGTGCAGCACACATTGGCCCACATAAGTCAAAGCTGTAACTGAAAGGTGTATCCCAAAGGGAGTTTGGGGTTGGTATAATTGTTAAAGTGGATACTTCACAGACAGAAGGTGCAGGGTTTGATTTTCACCTTTGAAAGGGAAATTGAGTAAGCTTAAAATGGCCCAGAAGAGCAGCTAGCCTAGTACTAACATATGAGCCTATGTCTTGCTATAGGACCAAAAGAATAGTGGCACTAGAAAACTTCACCATACAGGGACAAAGGTGTTACTGCAAGCTTTATGCAAACATAGCACATGTATCCTTGACAAAGTTAAAGCTGACAATGAGACCAAGTATTTCAGGGATTCCTGCAAGACATCAGTGCTGTGGGTGGCCATAATAAGACACTAGTATGGATTTGTATCCAGGGTTACTTATATGATACTGCATGTCAAGCCAAGACCAAGGCACGAGACATTGGCAGGGACAGATCAACCAAAAGAGGTGGATCGGAACCATAGGAATATCTCACAGAGGTGGCAATATTCCTGGTAATCCTGGCTGGGAAAGATGAGAGTCCTCGCATACCTGGTGATGGCTTGCACGTGTGAACAATGGGCTGGTGGCAACTGCCCAAATGTCTGTAAGGGATGCACCTGGTTAGTCCTAACATGTTCATTTACAGTCGTACTTTGATCTGCACTTGGGAAGGGATTATTTAGCAGAACGCATAGTCGTATCTGTTTCTGGGTAATTCCTGCCTGCAGATTCAACAACCTGTATGACAAGGTATGTAGACACCCACATGTTATTCATATATTTATCATTTACTACTATGTGTGTGCCATAGATTGGGGGGGGGGTGAAGCATATATTTCAACACTGTCACTAGTATTTTATCTTTATGCTTTAACAGGATCCATTGGTTCATAATCCAGCACAACAGGTCAGCACATACCTGAGGTCAGTGGTTACCTGTGGCTGATGTTGAATGTATCATACACACAACACAGTCTAATGACACAATGGTACACACTAACATTGAACGGCAAGCACACACACAGAATTGTTATTTTCAAATATTTCTGCTTTGTTTCATTCCTCTCTCTTGTATGTATTTTATTTCTTTTTAGATTGGCTGATGAAGTGTCCTACTATTCCTTTTATGTTGTTTTAATAAGTTATTTCCTATATTCTTTTAGAGTATGATATGTACTACTTACTAATTATTTAAAGTTGTTGAGTTTTTAAACATTTGTTTTTATTTTAAAGCCTGTTATATAAAGTTAATTGAAATGTTAGTTTGATTGCTTTATATTTCATATAAAATCTGTGAATGGGGCTGTTTACTTATTTGCATGAAACTTCTGTCATTAATTTTTTGTGCTTTTTACATTCTCTGTTAATATTTTGTTGTGGTATGGTTGTTGTTTCTTTCTGCATCTTGCAGTTTTACTCATAGAAGATGAATAAAATTATTGTAATTTGAGTGTTTCATAAATCTGTGTTTGTGGTCTGTTTATGCTTTAGTTAAGTAATTGTACATTTCCTGTAAATATGCTGGCGGCCATGTTGATATTCTCTCTCTCTCTCTCTCTCTCTCTCTCTCTCTACTGATTCCAGTGCAATCTGTTCT
The DNA here is from genome assembly GCF_019279795.1 of Protopterus annectens. NCBI lineage: Eukaryota > Metazoa > Chordata > Ceratodontiformes > Protopteridae > Protopterus > Protopterus annectens. The sequence continues at coordinate 1,701,573,682 of NC_056731.1, forward strand.
GTGTTGTGAGACTGACTGCCATGGGTTTCTGCCCAGCAAGTATTTAAATCATGTTCTTTTTGGCCTTTCATTAATACTTAGCAATTGTGCATTTGTTATAACATTAAGACACCTAGCAGATTGCTTTGCTTTAGTTGCAGTTATTTTCAGATACATATAGCAATAACACACATTTGAGTTTTCCAGCATAATTATGTTTTCTTTATACATTGGCAAAAGTGATACAACTGAAATTGTCAGTTTAAGTTCAGTTATTGAATGCTATGTTAATTACTATTAGTGTGCATGGGAGAAGTTGCTCAGTTTATAAACGAGACGACAGATAATTTTCCCCCCATTTTGAAGTTGGAATCAGAAAATGAATTACTGCATGTCTTAATGCAAATGAAACTACTATTTCACAGAACAGACTACTGTGCTGTTTTGTATTATGGCTAGGTCTGTTTCCTGACAAACTATAATAAATGCTGTCATCCTGAAACTTGGCCACTATTTTGATATGATCCATGATATAATTAACCTCATGTCCCAGCAGATGTCAGCACAGAGAAGTCATTTTTATTTGTGTAGTTTTGCTACTTAAGTCAACTGCTGCTGAAAAAAGTCAGATAAAACAGTCAAGTCCATTAGATTTTGATTAGATTAATCAAAATCTTAATCATCTCATTTTTTTGAAAAAAGTGGGCTGACTGCTGCATCTTATATCCCTTTTAAGATGCATTACTCAATCTATGCTTAAATTAAATGTGTACCTAACCCCAGCCAATAAGGCATGTTTTCATTCTGACTTTTCGCCTATATGCACAATATGTAGTTATGCTGATGCTTATATTTATATATATTTTGGTGCTGTATAGCAGTACATGATCTGTGGGGATTTAGAAATGTCAGAACTAATTTAATTAAAAATAATTGTATTTGCCAGCAAGCTAGGCCAGGGCATTTGGACTTTAAAAAGAATAAGGGAAAAGTCTTAATTATGCTTACTGCTGTTCCTTAGTACTATTTCATGGACTGCATTAAAAGATATGACTATCTGAGAATGTTTTGTAGCTAAAGTATTTAAAATCCTACGCACTGCTAAACAAATTTAGAAAGCAGGTTAATGACTGGTAAACCTCGTGGAAGATGTTGTTTCAACTAATTAGGGCATTATCTCTTTCTTGTATACCTTACTCTGATGTTTAACTGTTTTTGGAAACAGCCATGGTGATATGCAGGTACATAAACCTTCCTTGTAAAAGTGCTTCAGTGATACTAAAGCAAGTTTTGAAAGTTGCCATGTTTATTTTTCAAAGCTGCAAGACTTGCAGTCAAAGATGTTGCTCTACTGATGTGGAGTCAAACAAGAGGGACAATATTCACTGATACTCCCTAAGCAAGGAATGGATTTTTTTGGTTTATTTATTTTATTGAATTTATTTATTCATTCATCCATTTATTAATATGTGTCCATAGTAACTCAGCTGCAGGGAGACCTGTGTGATCACACTCTTCTGATAAAACAAACAAAGGTAATAAATCTGTCAAAAGCATTTATTTAAAGTATATCAAAGACAGTAAAAAGGAAAGAGATTTCAATGCTGGAGCATCTCCTTCAGTACTAATCCTGGAGATCAGCCTATTTCCATCATGGTACAATGCACATGTCATTGAGTTTCTCCATAGAAAGAGGTGCATATCTCTAATACCATAGAAAAGATTAATGTGCACTTTTCTACTCTATCTCTAGTTTCACACCTACTGGGAAAATTCAGAGAGGAAAGACAGAAATATACCCTCATCAAACCTTGACGAATTGGGTGGTTGTGGTTTCAGACCTCCAGATTTCTGCAACAGTGCAGGAAATTTGTACAAGCCAATAGGGTCTAATGTTTGAGACAACAGCTGTCTCTTTTGCTAGCTATGGATGCCTTTTGACAGAATCAAATTATGTCCTGACATTTCAAACAAATGTTCATATCTCTGGAACCATAGGGGTTATGAAAGAAGTATAAATGGCAAATCCTTCAACACAAATTATGTTTATAGTCATAGAATTCTTTAGGTCCCAGGTCTTAAACTGAATTTTAGGAGTCATAGTAAACACTAACTATTATGTTTGTAATATTCTGTAAACAACCTACAATGTGTCTGCAGCCACTCAAGTTACACACATACTGTCAGCAGAATTTTACTCATCTAGCTGAGAGCTTTGGTTGGTGAGATATTTAGAAAAATGTGAAAATTATATCTATATAAATTAATATAAAAACAACAGTTAATATCTATTTATTTGCACTAGACATAAGTCAAATATCAATGTAGTTTAGTTTGTCAATCTGTAAGCTTTAAGAGGAAATATTTTAAAACCTTGTACATAGCATGGTTTTGGAATTATTGATGGAAATATTAACAAGCAATATTTGGTGCCTAGAGGCATCAGTAGGAGGTAACCACAGATGCACCTGGAAGCGTCACTCAGATGTAATGAATTAAGCCCCAGTATGACATAATAGCTAGCTTTTAACTAGCTTTTAACTGTTAAGGAGTACATATTTTCCATTTTGACACATCACAGCCTTGTGGTGGAAATTCCATTGTCAAGGTTCAGCTTTCTGCAATTTCTGCACAGATGACAATGTGTATGTCAGAACTATGTCTCAACTATTTCTTGCATATAGGTTTATAGGTTCCTAGGTACTAGGATATTGATCTGTGCATGGATATTCAGAAATCTAGCCCTGCATTCCAATGGTAATTAGTACTTATTTGCAAAATGAATCTCCAAGGATAAGCAACACAGCTATATATTGGATACTTACATGTTTCCCCTAACCATGAGGGACTTGGTCCTAAACAGGGGGTGAAATTCTGGTTACACATCCATTCATCCAAGTTATATTTAACTAGAGGAAGATTAGTCCTCATATTTATGAGGAGGGGAAGCTGGTTCCATGGAAGTTGTGTTAATCCTGCAAAAGAGATTGAGATCCCCTGAGCAGATATTTCTGATACCATTCAATTTCAAAATGTGTAATAGGTGTCACAAACAGGGTCTGTTGAGGCTGTATACCCAAGACAGAGATTGCCTCTCAGTAGCCTATAAGACCCTGAGTGATAAGGCTTTGAAATGGTCTGCATATTTTTGTTTTACTATTTAGGCCTTTGATATTTTTAATGAGGAAGCACTGTGATCATTCCAGCTGTACATACTGAAAGGGGTATTATATTCAAAGATCGAACTAATGAGTGCCAAGTATAAAGGAATAATTACATCACTGGATCTGAATGCCATACCCTTTGATAAAAGATGTGCAATGAAAAAGGACTTACATACAACAGTGGATATTTCTGCCCATGGTTTTTGCACCAATGATTTGTTTGAGATAGGCTCTCTTGTAAGATCCTGGTGACCTCTGGGGAATTTATGATGGCTCCAAGTTTGCAGTCACCTGCAAACTTGGTCAGCCACAGCCACAATCTCTTAACATTAGTTTCAACTTCTGAGAAATAAATTCCAAAGAAAAGTGGCTCAAAGATAGAATCCTGCAACACTGTACAAGTGACAGGTCTTTTAGAAGAGATAGAATAGCTCTTCCTTATTTCTATTTGTCAAACAATTTGTTCACAAAAAGAAGTCTTTAAGGTGGAGTCTGCATCTTTGCCCCCTTTATAAACCCTTCTCCTTCTTAGACCAGACTTTCATGGATGGCTGGCTTGCCTAATCCTTCATAAATATCCTTGCAGCCTTCCACTTGACCTAAAGGATGTCAAAGCTGCAGGCAATAATTTTACAGAATCTTATTTGATCATTCCCAAAGCCTA
>NC_056731.1:1701582488-1701592488 GCF_019279795.1 Protopterus annectens
CTGCCCCCCCGTAGAGGTGGTTACTGACTTGAAACTGTAGTTTTATTTTCCCTTTTGGGTCTATTCCTGCTTCTTTCCAGCCCCTGCTATCAAGCACACTTTAACGTGCTTAAACAAGGTTAAACTCTTTCTGGCTCCAGAAAGTCTGTTCTTCAATTTTTCCCTTAGAACTGCTCTGTTAGGAACCTAAACAGTTTACACCTACACTAAAAAGTGCAACACTTGTTCCAAATAGCTTTTTCTTCTCAAAAAGCTCAGCACTTGTCTTATAAGCATATCCCTTGTCTTATAAGCATTCTCTTAGCAGGTCAAGCACTCCCCTGCTAAGCCCACTACTTTTCTGTCTCATACCAACTCATAATTCTTTCTAGCATGTCGAAGGGTCAGATGCTGGCATCCTCTCCTGCCCAGTTGGTGAATCTGGGAATTCTGAGACAATGTTACAATTGCCTCATGTACACGGACAACCCTCTCCTCCTCCCATGTAACACTAACACTTGTGAGAGATGCAGCTATTTAGCCAGACTGGAGGCTGAGCTCTCTCAACTCAGGACTGGCAAGACCAGGCAGGAGGAGAAGGCAACTACACACACCACAATACCAGTCTCACATAACTCAACCACACCACTGAATCAAACACATAAACACACTAAGACATACTCGGAGGCTCTGAGTAAAAATTTACCTAAACAGCAGAGGCCTCCAAAGCAGACACCCAAGCAACTGCAAACTCAATACACTACACAAACAACACATAAACAACAAAATCAGTGTGCAAAGCAGTCACTGCCCTTAAGGCCAAATACAACACCAAACATACTTGTCATAGGTGACTCCATAGTCAGACACACTGACGTCCCGCTCACCAGACTGAGTAAGGAGAAGGTCACAGTAAGCTGCCTGTCGGGCGCTAGAATCCACCACATAACACTAGCACTCAGGTCTCTCAACAGCAGATACAAGTATGACTCAGTCATTGTCCACGCTGGTGTCAACGACCTGAGACATACCTTTTTGGACTACATGAAAAGAGACATTGAGGAGCTCTCTGATTATGTAGCCCAGGCAGGTATGACCCTGACCTTGAGCAGTATCCTACCTTCACCTAGAATGATGCCACAATACAGTGATAAGATGATCAGCTTTAATAATTGGCTTAAATTCTGGTGTCATTCAAAGGGGATCCAATGTCTGTCTGCCTAGGATGACATGCTGGACAAGCCATGCTGCTTCACAAGGGACGGCTTGCACCTGTCACCCCTAGGCTTCCGGATACTGGCAAAGGCTCTTGCCACCCCCATAGTGCCTTTTTTAGGCAAGGCTCAAATTCTAAACCTACCACCCTAGAACACAAAAAGTAAAAACTAAGGGTAATGCTGCTCAATGCCAGAAGTCTCAATCTCAAGATGCACGCACTCGAGGCCCTTCTCAGTATGGAGAACATCGATGTCTGTGCTGTGACAGAAACCTGGTTCAAGGCTCCTGAGAGCACCCCAGCACTATCAGGTTTCACCTCATATCATGTGTTCCGCCTCAAAATCCGGACAACACCAAGAAAGGAGGGGTGTCCATATTCATAAAGGACACCCACACCTCAAGGTTGGTGGCAACGCACGATGCATCGGAGACCATCCAGGTGCAATTAACCATAGGCAAGACTGCTCTGCAATTTGTAGCATGTTACAGGCCACCCTCTCAAACTCAGGAACCTCACATGGCCTTCCTGAAAACAATGGAGGGGATAAATGTATCTCCAAACACCATCATACTAGGTGACTTCAACTACCCTAATATAGACTGGGAACACTACTCAAGCCCAAACACTCTAGCCCAAAGGTTCCTGGAGTTCATAAACTCAAATGCCATGGAACAACTAGTCACCATCCCCACAAGAGGAGAAAACATACTTGATCTCATCATCATGAACATGGGATCACAATGTTCAAAACCGGAAGTATACCCCTCACTGGTGAGATCAGATCATAAACTAATCTCGCTGGAGGTCCTCATCCTGCCCCCACCTGAAATAAAAAAGACCACAGTGAAAAACTTCTCAAAAGCCGACTTCACACTTCTAAAAACTAGTGTGGTCTCCTTTAAGGCCCCTGAGCCAGTGGTAAACATTACTCAAACCGCTGAATCACTTACAAATGCCTTCTACCAGCACCTACAGGACTGCATGGATCAGGCAATCCCAAACAAAACTAAGACTCTTTGTACCAAAGGCAAGCGTCCAGTCTGGTGGACCCCAGCCATAAACAACCTCACAACAAAAGGAGGAAGCTACTACAAGATAGAGCAAAATCCTTGAAAGGTAAGACACATTTGATCATTATAAGTAAAAAACTAAGAGCTCTCATAAAATCATCCAAGGCAAATTTTGAGAGAAAAATTGCCAAAGACTCAAAAGACAATCATAAGGCCTTCTTTAGCTATGTTAGAAACCTAGGAGGAAACTCCCAGATATGCTCAGAATTAGTTCAAAATGATGTGAAGATTACTGAACCTACACACATTGCCAACATACTGGCTGACAGGTTCAGTGCAAACTCCCCAAAAGGAGAGATATCTATACCAGAGGATTGTAGCCCCCCAAACATCTCAAATGCCCAGGTGAGAACTGCTCTCTCCAAAGCAAAAAACACAGCATTCATGGGACCGGATGGTGTCCCTGGCTGTGTGCTCCATGAACTCAATGAGGAATTAAACCCGCAGTTAGGACAGCTGTTTAATCTTAGCCTCACCTCAGGATACGTGCCCAAGGAGTGGCGCCGCGCGACTGTGCTCCCACTTCACAAGGGCGGTGCCTCCTCCGACCCTGGAAATTACCGTCCCATTAGCTTGACAAGCCTTATCTGCAAAGCCATGAAGAGGATCATAATGGAACTCATAAATAAAGACATAGGGAACTTGCAGACTTTGGATCCAACCCAGTTTGGCTTTGTCAAAGGCAGATCATGCCTTTTAAACTTGGTTGACTTTTTCGAAACAGTCACCAAGGCCATTGATGAGGGAAAGGCAGTCCATACAGCCTACCTTGACCTGGCAAAGGCCTTCGACACAATACCCCACTCAGGTATCATCGAAAAACTCATCAGCTTGAATGTAAACCCATACATCACAAGATGGGTTGCAAACTGGCTAAGTGACAGAACCCACAGGGTCAGAGTTGCTGGAGCCATGTCAGACTCAAAGCCTGTCACAAGTGGTGTCCCACAGGGCTCAGTCCTGGGTCCACTCTTGTTCGGCATCTACTTTTCTGAAGTACAAGCAAACACAGGAGGGTTATGGCTGACAAAGTTTGCAGATGACTGCAAACTGGACGCCATAGACGAAAACACATCTGACACAGATATCCTTCAGAAGGGCCTCACAGAAATGGATAACTGCTGCCAGAGCCATGGCCTAAAGTTAAATGCCAAGAAATGCATAGTCATACCCTTCGGGAAAAACAAGGTTACCCCTAGCTACCATATAGGTGGCAATCCACTGAGCACAGAAGAAGTCATCAGGGATCTGGGGACCCAGGTTGACAGTAGCCTTTCGTTTGACACTCATGTTGCTAAAGTAGTTAGGAAAACCTTCTACATTGCCCACCTGATCATGAAGGGATTCACATCTAGATCAAGGGAGGTCATCGTCCCCCTGTACTCATCACTCATAAGACCTATGTTTGAGTACAATGCCCCATTTGGAATGTATCTGACCTGACACCTGCAGCAGCTGGAAAGGCCCCAAAAGTTCCTCACCAAAGGGATAAAGGGTCTCAAAAATATGTCTTATGCTGCCCGACTGAAAGAACTCCAGCTCTATTCAGTCTCATACCGCTTGCTCAGAGGTGACCTGTGCCTGACATATAAGGCCATGTCAAACCCTGATTTGATGAATATGCTTCACCTCAAAAAATCTAGATCCCTCAGAACCACAAGGGCGGGAGACTTAAACCTTGACACGGTTATTAATAGAACATGCTGGAGGGACAGATTCATCACCCAGAGACTCCCTATGCTGTGGAACAAAATCCCAGTACATGTGAGGCAGAGCACCTCGCTGGCCTTGTTCAAGAGGAATCTTGACCAATGGATGGGGGATCGCAGATATACCCCAGGGATTACTTCAGTGTCACTGCTTGACAGAGGCACAGCAAAATAATGGACATAGTTTTATTCAAACTAAAGGGGTGGCGAAAGCCAAATAACTATGGGCTAGGCTTATAAATGCCCTTGGGCAGATAGCCTAGTATGAACCTATGAACCTATGAACCTATGAAGTAATAACTTTTACAATAGAAGAGATAGTATATAAATTAAAGTCTGGAAAAGAAATACCCCCTTGAGACCAGCTATAAGTATGTTTCTTTAATGCAATCCTAGGTCTATTAGGTGCCCATAGGAAATTTAACATTAGTGTATTCAGTTTCTTGATAATTATTTTTGTAGGTGGAAGTATTATTGATTGTATTAAGTATAAAATCTTGGGGAATATTATCATTTTAATAATTGTAAGTCTCTCCTCCATAGTAAAAAACATATTATTCCAGGTATTAAAAAGATTTTGTATATTAAGAAAACAGGTATTATAATTATTATATATAATAGATTTAATATCTTTAGTATTATACCTAAATAAGTTATCTGACCTGAATTGGGTACATATTTAGTAAAATCACTAATGAGAATATTTTTTCGTGTATATATAGGTAGTATTTTAGTTTTTTCTTCATTGAATATTAAACCAGAAATACTTTTAAAATTCATCATGTTATCAAATAGAGACTGCATAGAATAATTAGATCCTGCTGATGTAATTAGAACATCATCTGCAAAAAGTTGAATTTTGGATGTTGTATTTTCATCTATTTCAAAACCCTCTATGTCAGTACTGTTTCTGATCAAATTAGCCCAAGGCTCCATTACTAAAGTGAATAATAGTGGAGAAAGTGGGCATCCTTGTTTTGTACCTTTAAGAATGGGTATTTTTTGTGAAACATATGTTCCTACCTTAATATAAGCCAACGGTCCTTTGTATAAATGCTCAATTAGATTTACAAATGCATCTGAGAAGTTTGTGCACTTCATTAAGGTAAACAGATAGTCCCAACTTACTGAAACAAATGCTGAACTTATATCAAGACTAATAAGTGTTAAATCTTTCTTTTTCCTATTTGCAAAATCTATTAATGTTAAAGTTCTTCTTATATTATCAAAAGTATTTCTATTTACAATGAAGCCTGTCTGATCTATATCTATAATGCCGGGAATGATTGTCTTCAATCTATCAGCAAAGATACTCATAAACATTTTATAATCAACATTAAGTAATGAGATGGGCCGATATGAAGAACATCTAGATGGATCTTTATTAGGTTTTAAAATTGGCGAAATAAATGTATATTGCCAAGATGGGGGGGGGTTATTAACTCAGTTTGGGCCAAAATAAAAACCTTATGTATTAATGAATATGTACTTTTAGAAAGGATTTTATATATCTCTGGTATAATACCATCATTACCCGGTGCTTTGTTTGATTTAAGCTTATTTATTTGTGTAATAACCTCTGTATATGAAATACTTTTGTCCAATAGTTTAATCTGTTGTTTATTAAGCTTTTATTCATGTTTGTGGTTATAAACTCCTTTATTTTATCTTTAGGTTCCATGTTAATGTTATTATGGTTAATTTTGTGAAAGTGATTTCTAAATTCATCTAGTATTTCTGGTATACTAGAAACATTCTTCTTTTTCCTTAGAGAAAAGATTTCTTTGATATGGTTTTGTTTATTCAACCTTTTTGTTTTATTTTTAAGTCTATGTAAGTATTTGGGGCTTATTGAATAAGACAAAACTTGTATTTCTCTAAAGTTATTTTAACTTTATGAGTTAAAATTTCTTTGTATTTCTCATTTAGTTTTTTATTTCTTCAATAACTTTCTTGTCCATAATATTTTCTTTATTATTATGTTTATAAGAGTCTAATTTACTTTGAATATCTAACAATTCCTTATCCCAAGATTTCCTTTTATTATTATACCATCTGATACTTTGTCCATATAGATATGATTTTAAGGCATCCCAAACATAAACAATGGAGACTTCAGGAGTATTATTTATGTCTAAAAATGTTTTACTTCTGAAAGTATATATTCTTTATAGTCTTTTAGTTGAGTTAAGTATGCTGGTATCCTTTTGATCTGAACATTATGAGTATTTTTATCATGAATTCAAAAACAATTGAATTATGATCAGATATAGGACATGAAATGATTTTGGAATTAATTAAATCTGTTACCATCTGGTTAGAAATAAAGACCCTATCTATTTTTGAATAAGTTTTGTATCTGTTAGACAAAAAGGTGTATGGTGATGATTTTGAATCTATCTGATTATTAATATCATTCAAATGATAAGAATTAGCAAAATCATTTAAATGTTTTGCATTAGATGTAATTCTTCTTTTCCCTATAGTGGTAGTATCACTTTCATGTAGTATACAATTAAAGTCACCAGCTAAAATAATATCTCCTATAGAGAATGATATGATCTTATCAAGATGATGTTTCACTGTATTAATACCAATTCCAGGTATCCAATATACATTAATTAAAGTGTAAGTCTTCCCATTAATTTGTATTGTAACCATACAAAACATTCCTTTGTCATCCTGATAAGACTTAATGGTTTTAGGAATGGGCATACTTTTATTCCATAAAATAGCCACTCCTCTTTTTTTTTTTTGAGTGTGCTCTGAACTAACCAATACTGTATATTTGTTTGTGGCTAGTTTATCAATATCTTTTTTCAAGAGATGGGTTTCTTGCAGGAAGACTAAGTTGGCCTTATGTAAATTAATGTATCTTATTAGGCTTGCCCTTTTACATGGATTATTCAATCCATTAAAAAGAAATTCCTTTTAAAGATGTCATTTGGCATTTTTAAAACTTAAGAATCTTATGATCAAAATAACAAATAACAAGATAAGTAATGTTACATCTCCTCCTTTAGGTGTACCTTTAAATATAGCTGTATTTATTGAATCTCTTATGGGATTTCGTATAGGATTCAATTTTGTTTGTAGTGACAATGAATGTACAAAATATATAGTGGATGTCAAAACTATATACAAATAACAATGAACAAGTGAAAATAATGTAAGGATTAAACCTTGCATCCAGCCTGGAGTTATAAACTCCAACTTAGAGTAGTATTTACCACTCAAGTTAACCCCCTACCCTAAGCAGCAGTACCTCAGCTACCACCTTATCAATTTAATACTAGTTATATTTAACTGAGGTTAACAGTTTTCAATTCAATTATCTAGCAAGACAAGACTACACATTTGGTAAAACAGCATCATATAAACTAAAATAAACCTTTTTTTTAAAAAAAAAAACTGTTCATACTACTATATACATCCATGTAATATAAAACACTTGTATTCAAATAGCATTCAAATAATCTTGATGTTAGAAATCAATAGGAAAGAAAAATAAGTTCTAACATTCATTTAAATCAAAAACTTTGGCTAATATGATTCAGACATTACATATATTAAGATGCATCTATTTTCTGTCATGTAAATGCAATTAACAGCTTCCAAAAAAAACTTGAATTGCTTGTATATGAGCATTTACTCAAACTCATTATTGTCAATAGAATAAAATGTTGTATTCATAGAAATTGTTATAAATCATAGTGCATAGTTATGCAGATTCTCAGAAACACTTATATACATATATACATACACACACACACACACACACACACACACACACATATATATATATATATATATATATATATATATATATATATATATACACACACACACACACACACACACACACACACACACACACACACACATACACACACACACACACACACACACACACACACACACACACACACACACATACACACACACACACATATATATATATATATATATATATATACATACATACATACACACACACACACACACATACACATACATATATATATATATATATATATATATATATATACATATGCATACACACACACACACACACACACACACACATACACACACACACACACACACACACACACACACACACACACACACACACACACACACACACACACACACACACATATATATATCTGATCTCACTGAGTTGTGTCCTTACTGAGCACCATCTTACTTGCTGTCCCTACAATAAATCTGTCTGCTTTATACAAAATAATGCACAGCAAACACATTTTAGTAACCAGATTTTACAACCATGCTATACTACTGCTTTAAAATATATCACATGACAATTTCTTCCAGTATAGAGTTATAAAATTATTTATGCTTGTCAATCAGATGAATTAAATGAGTTATAGTAATGTATATGTTTGGAACATAAGTTTTTAACACAGATTATTAAGCTGCTGTTAAGTAGATTTTCAAAAACACTTGAATAAATGTTTCATTTTCTATGCCTTCTAAAATAAGACATTTACTTACTACAAGAAACTGTATCGCTTAAACTCATTATAACTGACATATTTTATGAATTATAACATAGATATTTAAGTAATTATATAAAATAACTCACATTTAGATGTTAAAGAGTTCATTTTCCTTCACATAGTCGCATTTGTATCATTTCTATTTCCTGGTAGAGTGTCATTGCTGAATCTGTGATGTGTTAGTGTGATATCTAGGTCAAAGGTGAGACTAGCTGCTTTCAGCTTCTCTGTGAGAATTCTGAGAGTTGAAGCTTTTGAAGTAGCTCATGGACACTGTGCATGAGACAGCCCACATCCCAGATTGTCTCTCTTAACATTTTGGCGGGAAACTTATTAAAAACTAGTGACAAACATTCATTTAGCAGTGTAAATGCATCTAAACATGACAAAACCTTCACAATGTATTTTACAGGTTATTACAGCCTCTATGTAAGTGAAATTAAGCCCAAAATTATTAATAAGTAATAAAACTCAATATTTTTGTCCCAACTCATTTTTATGCAAATCTTATTATTTACTGTGTCTATATGATCAAAAGCATTTCTATATATTAATAAAGAAAAGAAAAGAGAGTAGAAAGTAAAAGGGTGTAACGCAGAAATAAAAATGTAATAGAAAGCTATAAGAAGTATATACAATGGAATATTACTTACTGTTTATATTAATAGAGTTAAAAATAAAACATATTATTTACTATTATTTAGTTCTAATTATTATTAGTTAAAGCATGACAGATTATTTACAAACAAGCATAAGCAGTGTAATCAAGAAAGTATAATTAGGAATAGCATTTGAAGAACATATAAACTTTTTACAAGGAATAAATATGTTATTATTCTATTAATCATATTTTCATTACTCTTCTCTCCCTGCCCTCCCCCACCCTTTACCCACTACATAATCTAAATAGAATGTCATTTTTTAAACAAAGAAAAAAAGAAAAGGAGAAGAAAAAAAAAAAAGATAAAGAAAAAAATGTAACAAATTACTGACCTTACTTCTCCTTTTCAGAAAGAGAAACAAGTTGAATCACAACTTGCCATTAAATCTCCAGATATTTTGACTAGTTATGAAACAAAACATTTCTTTGCACACCGAGAATAACTTTGATTAAATCTTTTTCAAAATATTTGTTGCTTCTTAGAAATGCAGGAACTATATTTAAAAAGATTAATAATTAAATAAAATGATGAGAGAAAAAAACATAGAACAGATCATTTGTTTTTTAGTCTCTTCTTCTTCTCTGAAGTCTTCCATGAAGTTTCAGTTGCCAGTCTATTTAATGAAGGACTAGCCCATTCCATTTCTTCTATTTTATCCAAAATCTTATTTTTTTTGATAAACAGTAAGGCAGAGTCTAAGTCATCGAAAATTTTAGGACCATCAGGAAGGAAGATTTTAAGCTTGGCAGGAAACAGAAGGTATGTTTTAAACTGTGCTTTTTTAAGCTCCCTTATTAGTGGCAGAAAAACTTTTCTTTTAGCTATTACCATGGAAGAA
>NC_056731.1:1701594988-1701647488 GCF_019279795.1 Protopterus annectens
ATATGTGTATGTGCAAGCTTTTTTCGACAAGCAGAAGTGAAGTGTTTAAGGCTGTCGGGTTCAACAAGCAGACATTTTATAGTGTGTATGTGTGTTTCATCAAAACAGGTTAAGTGGAATTTGTAGTAGGTGTGCGCGCGCGTGCACGCGTGTGTGTGTGTGTGTGTGTGTGTGTGTGTGTGTGTGTGTGTGTGTGTGTGTGTGTGTGTGTGTGTGTGTGTAGTGTGTTTGCAAATGTGTATGGATTAGGGTTAGAATTTTGGTTGAATTTAGCAAACAGTAGCAGGATGGTTCAACAACCATATGATCCAGACCAGACATGAAAAAACAAACAGAATTATATGAAGATGTAAAACAGCAACACATGGCATTATTAGAATTGAAAAAGGGAACGTAAGCATATAAAATTAATTAAGAGATAGAATTTGTTTAAAACTGAAACATAATAACAAAATCACTGGTATTTACTGAGTGCAAATGAAAAGTAAAAAAAAAAAAAAAAAAAAAAAAAAGAGTTTGCTACCTAGAGCTGAATTCATGTGTGAACTTTTCAGTTTGTTGCTTCTTGACTTTGTGTGCACTAGACAGTTGCTTTTCTTGGTTACCTACTTTAACAGAGAAGCATCTCACATCATTCATATTTTATTTCTTTTTTGTCAAACAACTGCTACCTTTAGTTTTATGTGAGTAATGACTGATACACAGTTCTTACTGATTCTGTTACTAAAGTGAAATAATATAAACAGTGTTAAGTGTGGTATTTATTAAAGTAACTGTGATTTTTCTATACAACTTATGGTTGCTGTAATTCTTGCTGCTTGAGAAATGTATAAAATGGAAACAATGTAACTTTACCAAGTATAAAATTGCTTTCACTAGAGAGGCAGCAAAACTTTTGAAAGTAAATTAAACCTGCAAACATTTGCAGTGTTTAGATAAATAATCTAGGGTTGACACCTTTTAAGCAGGCCAAAGTGGGACATGGGTGTGTGGCCAATATCACACTGGCCACACCCTCTACCATGACATCACCACAGGAGCAGTGAAGGAAATGCTGTTATGGGTACGACGGATGGCTGCTGGAGTGGCTGGTTGGCCGGCTGCTGGAGTGGCTAGCTGACTGGCTGGCTGGCTGCTGGAGTGGATAGCTGGTTGGTGGGAGTAGCAGCTGGATGGATGAATGACTGGATGGATGGCTGAATGAATGGATGCCTAGCTGGATAGATGGCTGGCTGCATGAATGGATGGATGGCTGGCTGCATGAATGGATGGCTGGCTGCATGAATGAATGGATGGCTGGCTGCATGAATGAATTGATGGATGGCTGCACGAATGAATGGACGGCTGGCTGGCTGGCTGAATGGATGGCTGGCTAGATGAATGGCTGGATGGATGGATGGATGGATGGATGGATGGATGGATGGATGGATGGCTCGTTAGAAAAGAAAACAAAAAACAAATCTCAGTCATTTTTAGCGGCTGTTGAAGCACTTAAAACAAAGTGCTCCTGAGCCACGATCTTTGCAGGGCTCTTCCTGCCCCAATCCCCACCCCTTTCATGAATGGCAGCCAATTGCTGCATGAATTAAAGCACCCGGACCTAACAGACAGCAGCTTTGCCTGCAGGTCGGGGTTGGTGACGTAACTGAATTGCCGTGGAAAAGCCCAAAGTAATTGTGGCTTTTCCATGTCAATTCAGTGCGATTGAAAAGCGGGACTTTTCAAGTCCCACTACTTTGCACAGCGGGCAACGGGATGAGGCTGCTCAACCTGTGAGTGTCCCGCTGACAACGGGACAGGTGACAACCTTAACATAAACTTATTGGGACAGTAACTTGCTAGACTCAGCCTAAATTTCCACCAGTGATAAAACATTCAAAGAATAGATCGTCCACTTTTGAATCTATGTGACAGGCTGACTTTCATTTTCTTTTTTAATTAGGGGAGAACTGCCAAAAGATATACTGCTTTACTTCTAAGCTATGCAGTCCGACTGCATTTCTGGATAAAGTTTAAACTGAATTTAATTTTACTTGTGTGTACATTTAGACGTCTAAGTCAGATAGAAATTTAGTACATCTCTTCAGTTATTCTAAATACACTGCTAATTAGAATTCATAGGTTCATAGGTTCATAAATGTTACTAGGCTAACAGCCCTAGAGCCGTTACAAGCCTAGCCATATTTATCCCAAGTTGCCCCAGTTGTCAGTGATTAGGTGAGTGAAGTTCACAGATGTAAAGGTCTATGATAGTTAATACCAACTTCATCTGTCTAAAAAGGCATGGGCGCCACTCCAGTAGTAAATTTGGGGGTCACCCATCCATTGACCTAGGTTGCTTTTGAAAAGGGTCAGGGTGGGGCTATATTTCCCATAAACTGGAAGCTTGTTCAACAGAAGTGGCAGTCTCTGGGAGATTATCTTTCTCTCTAGCATGACCTGTTCATGTCTGAGGCTAGGTTACGATCCCTGGAGTGAGTGACCCCCATGCAGTTTGATTTACAAATGTGCATTTCCATCAGGGCCAGGTCAGAGACTGCCCTGTAAGTCAGGCACAGGTCAATCCTTCGCAATGTGTAGAAGACAGAATACAGTGACAGGGCTTTCAGTCTTTCTATGTAAGACTTGTTTTTGTGTATCCTGTGGTCTCTCCAATTATTGCAGGTGTCTGGTGAGGTACATGCAAAAGGAAGCATTGTACTCAATAACTGGTCTGGTGAGGGATGAATATAATGAAATTATAATATCCTTAGATCTAGATCCAATGCCTTTACTTATAAGATGTGTCACATAGAAGGATTTCTTTACTGCTGTGGATACATGTTGGTTAAAGTCCAGGTTGCTATCAACCTGAGTACCCAAATCACATACCACTGGGTCTACACTTGGGGGGGGGGTGCTGTCTATAATGTAATTAGCAGGAATGTCAGCTTTCCCAAAGGGAATAATAATGCACTGGTTTGCATTTAGCTTTAATCCATGGCTTTGGCATCAGCCATTTGTCCATGTTAACCCTGCCTGTACTATATTAACATTGTTGGGGGACTCAATGATTGCTCCCAGTTTGCAATTGTCAGCAAACTTGCTCAACCATAGGCTATCCAAGTTTGCCTAGACTTCTGAGAAATAAATTCCAAACAGTAAGGGGCCCTGTGGTATGCCACTGATGACTGATCTTTTTCTAGAGATGTAGTCACTCACTTTAACAGTATGTGTCCTGTTGATGAGCCAGTTGCCTACCCATCTGGTAATGTAGGGGTTAATTCCCAGTTGGGAGAGTTTCTCTATATTACCTGAATGGGAGAGTCTGTAAAATGCCTTTGTTAGGTCAAGATAGCTGGTATGCACTGTCTTTCCCTCATTGAGGGCCTTGGTGATTTTTTCGATGAAGTCAACCATGTTTAACAGGCCTGATCTACCTTTAACAAATCTGAACCGGGTTGGGTCCAGAGTTTGGACATTACCTGTGTACTTGTTAATAAGATACATAATGATTATTTCCATGGCCTTGTAAATGTGACTAGTCAAGTTTATGGGTCTATAACTCCCAGGGTCGGTTGATGGTCTCCCTTGGTGCAGAGAGATTACTGTTGGCGTCTTCTATTTTACCAGTACATAGCCAGTTCACAGGCTGTGGTTAAACAGAGAACCAAGTGAGTCTGCTCGGTCATGTTTTAGGTTGTTTAAAAGCCAACCTGTGATGTTGTCTGGTCCCATTGATGCAGTCTGTTTGGATTTGTAGAGTGCCTAGATGACCTGCTGTCTTGAGATAATAGCTGGGGAATGGTGGTAGGTAAACTTTGGAGGATGACTGGAGGTGATGGGGGATGCAGTTTACTCTTAATCTGTCAGCTAGCTGGTTGACTATTACCTCTGGTTGAGTATGGGTGGTGCCATCCACAACCAGTTCAGTGCATAGCTGGGTATTCTCTTTTAGATTTTGGATGTAGTTAAAGAATGCCTTGCGATTATCCTTAGCTAGGTAGGCTATTTTTGCTTTGCAATTAGTCTTGGAGGATCTGACAAGATCTCTAATTTGTTTGTTTAAGCTAGAGAGGGATTTCTTCCTCATCTGAGCCACTTCCCTCTTGTTCTTGGACATTAGGTTCATAGGTTCATAGGTTCGTACTAGGCTATCTGCCCTAGGGCATTTATAAGCCTAGCCAGAGTGTGTGTGGCTTTCGCCACCCCTTGGGATGAGAATACTATGCCCATTTAGGGTTTAGTTTACTGTGCCTCTGTCTAGTAGTGACACAGAGATGACCCCCGGGGTAAACCTACGATCTCCCATCCACTCGTCAAGACTTCTCTTGAAGAGAGCTAGTGAGGGCTCTGCCTAACATGGACTGGGATTCTGTTCCAGAGTGTAGGGAGCCTCTGGGTTACGAATCTGTCCCTCCAGCTCATCCTATTTATTTCTGTGTTGAGGTTCAAATCTCTTGCTCTCGTGGCTCTGACGGATTTGGATTTTCTGAGGTGGAGCATGTCCATTAATTCCGGTTTGGACATGGCCTTGTACATCAGGCATAGATCACTTCTGAGTAGGCGGTATGCGACTGAATAGAGCTGGAGTTTCTTCAGCCGGGCAGCATATGACATATGTTTGAGACCCTTTATACTCTTGGTGAGGAACTTTTGGGGTCTTTCCAACTGCTGCAGGTGTCGGGTAAGATACATCCCAAATGGGGCATTGTACTCAATCATGGGCCTGATAAGAGAAGAGTACAGGGGCACAATGACCTCTCTTGATCTGGATGTGAATCCCTTCATGATAAGGTGGGCAATATAGAAGGTCTTCCTAACCACCTTGGCAATGTGAGTGTCAAATGAGAGGTTACTGTCAACCTGGATCCCTAGGTCCCTGATTACCTCTTCCGTACTTAATGAATTACCACCTATGTGGTAATTTGTGGGTACCTTGTTTTTCCCAAAGGGTATGACTATACATTTTTTGGCGTTCAGTTTAAGGCCATGGCTCTGGCACCAATTATCTGTTTCTATGAGGCCTCTCTGAAGGATGCTTGTGTCCACTGGAGTATCAATTATGGCGCCCAGTTTGCAGTCATCTGCGAACTTTGTCAGCCACAATCCTCTTATGTTTGCTTGCACCTCGGAAAAATAAATGCCGAATAAGAGGGGTCCCAGGACTGAGCCCTGTGGGACACCGCTTGTGACTGGCTTAGAGTCTGACATGGCTCCAGCAATTCTGACCTTGTGGGTTCTGTCCTTGAGCCAGTTTGCAACCCATCTTGTGATATATGGGTTTACATTTAAGCTGGTGAGTTTGTCTATGATGCCCGAGTGGGGTATTGTGTCGAAGGCATTTGCAGTGTGAACTGCCTTACCCTCATCAATGGCCTTAGTGACTGTTTCAAAAAAGTCGACCAAGTTCAAAAGGCAGGATTTGCCCTTGACAAAGCCAAATTGGGTAGGATCCAATGTCTGTAGGTCCCCAATGTCTTTGTTTATGAGTTCCATAATGATCCTTTCCATAGCTTTGCAGACCAGGCTCGTCAAGCTTATGGGGTGGTAATTTCCAGGGTCCATAGAAGCACCGCCTTTGTGGAGTGGGACCACTGTTGCTGTACGCCACTCTTTGGGTACGTAACCTGTAGTAAGGCTAAGATTAAACAGCAGCCTTATGTGCGGATTTAGTTCCTCTTGGAGTTCATGTAGCACGCAGCCCGGGACACCGTCCGGTCCCATTGATGCTGTGTTTTAGCTTTGGAGAAGGCGGCTCTCACCTGGGCATCTGAGATGTTAGGGAGGCTACACTCTGCTGGGATAGATATTTCTCCTTTTGGGGGGGAGGGGGCGGAGAAATTTGCACTGAACCTGTCTGCCAGAATGTTGGTAATGTCTGTCGGTTCAGTGTATTTTGTGTCATTTTGGACTAACTCTGAGCATATCTGGGAGTTTCCACCCAGGTTTCTAACATAGCTAAAGAAGGCCTTGTGATTGTCTTTTGTGCCTTTTGTGATTTTTCTCTCAAAGTTGGCCTTAGATGATTTTATGAGTGATCGTAGTTTTTTGCTAGTACTGATCAGAGATGCCTTCCCTTTTAAGGATTTTGCTCTGTCATATAGTAGCTTCCTCCTCCTGTTGTAAAGTTTGTTAATGGCTGGGGTCCACCAGACAGGGTGCCTGCCTTTGGGGGAATGGGTCTTGGTTTTATTAGGGATTGCATGATCCATGCATTCTTGAATGTGCCCGTAGAAGGTATTTATAAAGGATTCAGCGGTGTGGGTTGTGGTTTCCACTGGCCCAGGGGCCTTGAAGGATACCACTTCAGTCTTAAGAAGTGTGAAGTCAGCTTTTGAGAAGTTCTTCACTGTGGTCTTTTGTGCAAGGGGTGGGGGCGGGATGTGGATTTCCAGTGAGATTAATTTATGGTCTGATCTCACCAATGAGGGGTATTCTTCCGGTGTGGAGCATTTTGTCCCCATGTTTGTGATGATCAGGTCTAGTATATTATCTCCTCTTGTGGGAGTGGTGACTAGTTGTTCCATCGCATTTGAGTTGGGCTAGGGTGTTGGGGCTTGAGTAATGTTCCCAGTCTATGTTTGGGTAGTTGAAGTCTCCCAATATGATGGTATTTGGTGAGACATTCATACTCTCCAGTGTCTTCAGGAAGGCTGAGTGGGGTTCCTGAGTTTGAGAGGGTGGTCTGTAACATGCTACAACCTGTAGGGCAGTTTTGCCTATGGTTAGTTGCACCTGGATGGTCTCCGATGCTTCCTGCGTTGCCACTAACCTGGAGGTGTGGGTATCTTTGATGAATATGGATACTCCCCCTCCTTTTGTGGTTCAGTCCAAGTTTTGGGGCCGGAAAGCATGATATGAGGTAAAACCTGGTAGTGCTGGGGTGCTCTCAGGAGCCTTGAACCAGGTTTCAGTCACTGCACAGACATCGATGTTCTCCATACTGAGGAGGGCTTTGAGAGCGTGCATCTTGAGGTTTAGACTTCTGGCATTGAGCTGCATTACCCTTAGTTTTTTTTCACTTGTGTTTTCTAGGGAGGTGGGTTTGTCTTTTGAGCCTTGCCTAAAAAAGGCACTATGGGGGTGGCAAGAGCCTTGGCCAATATCCGGAAGCCCAGGGGTGACAGGTGCAAGTTTCTTTCTCTTCTTGTATAACCTGTTTATAAGTCGGGTCTACCAGGATGACTTGTTTTTTTTTTGGCAAGGCCTGAGTTTAATCCGGTCAGGTGCAACCAAATCTATACAACTGCTTAAGTGGTTATACAGGGCATTGGTGTAAACCTCTGCACAGGAGGCCATGGTATTTGCATTTGAGGGGGCTTTGAAAATTCCTATACTGTCACTTAGTAGAAGGTAATTTGTCTTTGAAAAATTCTAAAGTGTTTTTGAGCTTGGGGTAACTGGTCTTATAATTACATTGAATAAGAATGATTTATGGTCCAATCTTACCAGTGAGGACATCACATGGTGGGATGAAGCATGCAATGCTCTCCCATGTTAGTGAGCACTTTGTCTGGGACATTTAAGCATCTTGTGGGTGTTCTGACTAGGTGTTCCAGAGCATTTTCACTGACAAAGTCTAAGAACGTCTGAGCTAGCATGTTTGTAGTTGTGTATGTTTCGATTCAAAAATCGCAAATCAGTGGCAAATCTTTAAAGATGAAGTTAGAAAATAATGGCAGACATTTGAGTTTCAGACTTCATACCCATCAGAAAAATTCATGCTAATGCAAAACCTGTTACTCTATCAACTTTCCAAGTTTGTAAGAGCAATATTTAAAAAATGTTCATACTTTTCGGCCTTTTATCTCACTTTTATTCACATCTTTGTCCAAATTTCTTGCTCTAAGAGATTGCTTCACAGGTTGGCAGATATTGGATCCCCTTGGACTGACACCAGAAACTAAGCCAGTTGTTAAAGTCAATCATTTTTTATTTGTATTGTGGCATCATCCTTGGAGAAGGCAGAATGCTGCTTAAGGCTAAGCTTATACCTGCCTGTGACACATAATCAGAAAGTTCAGTTGTGTCTTTCTTCATATAGTCTAGTGAGGAAGGTCTCAAATCATTCACTCTACATGGACTGTGACAGAGTCATACCAGTGCTTTTGGTTGAGTGACTTGAGTGCTTGAGTGATTTGACAGATCCTGGCACCTGACAGACAGCTAACCATAACCTGTTCCTTATCAGGCCTGGTGAGGGGAACATACTTGTCTGTTTAAGCACATTAATTTTGTATTTCATTTGTAAAGTTTTATAGTTTTCTGCATACTGACTGTTATAAAGTATATTGTTTAATTTTGTTTATTTCAAGAGTTTTATGATTTAAATTTTAATGTCAGTGGCTGATGATTAGTTTAATGGCATGTGTATTGAAGTTGTGCACCAGTAACTGTTGACATTTACCTTTCAAAGAGTCACTGTTCTAACTATTGGTACTATATAAATATAAAATAGTTTATTTATTTTAAGGGTAAACACTAATTCTGTTTTTGTTATGCCAGTGGCAACATTACCATAGTGACAAGGAAAAAGACATTGGTCCTGGAGTGATAACATTAACCCATCCCGGACAATACTAGGTTTGTGACTGTGAAAAAAGAATCTTGAAGTTTCAATTGTTTTTGGTAAAATTTCACTTAGACGGCATTTGACTTAGCCTGAGAGCTGAAGTCCTGAGGATTCAGTGATTATAGCTCTGACCTATAGCTCTACAGTGTACAGTTTAGTTGGGTGAGGCAGAAGTACATATTTACTATAAACTCTTTAGGCCATCTGCTCCTCATATGTTATTCGGCAGCATCACATGCAAATTGTCAACTACAGTGCAGATCTTAAGACTGTGCATATTGACTGTCACAACTCTTAAAAGCAGAAAGATAAGATATGCTTATTAAGATATTAAAGAATACCATGTCATTGAGATTATACCTTTTAAGTTCCCACCCTCTTTGTGGATTGGACCCACATTTTGAAAACAAACATTGTTAGAAATAAGTGTACAGAGAAGAGAAAGATTTGCTAACCATCCTGGCTATGCTTTTTTTAGGTATTATCATAACTGCAAGGTGGGTACCTATAATTTAATGTGTATTTTTAATTTGGTGTCTAGTAATATCTTTTAGCTCTCTCTCCTGTCTGTTATTGCATTGTATTATGTAGCATTGTTTTTTGTTTTTACGTCCAGCATGTTTCTGAGCCAATCTGATAAGCCTTTTAACACAAGTGCTTCAGCCTATGTTCTGATCAGCTGCCCTATTGGCATTTGGTGCTGCAGTAGCGTTGTCGCCTCACAGTAAGATGTTGTCCTGTTCGATTCTCAGCTGAAGCGTCTTCTGTGTGGAGACATGCATGAATGGGCGTACCTTCGTTGAAGGTTGTGCATCAGGGCTGGCAACTCGGTACGTAAAAATCTACTGCCAATCATTAGCGGACCGGAGTTCCGCTGTGGCGACCCCTAACCAGGAAAAGCCGAAAGATACAACAGTTGGATAAGGACTTGTTTCCTCCTAATATGATCATAATTAGCCCACTGGCACTAAGTTGTGAACAGCCCTCTGAATTAAAGTTATTCTGATTTTCTCAGTGTTGCCTCTGCTTGACACCCTCCTTGTATACTAGTTGTGTTCCTATAATCATAAAACAGTTAGGCTTACAGGTTCATGTCTGACAGTAGTTGTCATAACTAGACAACATCCATCTCGATTTTTTAAATGCTATAGCTTACCATTCTTATCATCATGCAACCCATGACCATGACCTCTAAACATGTGCAACATGATTGGGTAAGGCCTCACAGGAATGGCTAGTCCATTTCACTCTCTTATTACTCCATCCCCAGCCACCCTATCTTCAGTGTAATATATATCAAGCTTTCTCATTGTTAAACAAGAACAATAGACTGAAAGATTTTGCTGTCCAAACCAGCCCCCTGTGGTATCTCTATTAAGATGTTTCTAAGGTACTTGTATTTGTTTATACCTTGACATGGCCAACTACATCAATCAGTAGGATACCTACCTCAGTCTTCTAAACACCTCATATTCAAAAGAATACACCAGAAGCTAAACTAAGCCAAACATAACACCCATGTCCATACTCAAGTCACTAAAAATCATCATTTATCTAAAATAAATCAACTGTCTCTCCACATAAATACAAATAGATACAATTTAATTCTTAAATGCACTAGCAATTCTTTAGTCATATTTCTTCTTCTTTCCCAAATACCAAAACTGTAATATAATTTAAGTTCTTCAGTCCTTAACCAATGCACTATTCCCCACTCTTTGCATATTGCTACAATAGTTATTCTAATTCTTATCACTATATATTATCATCCTTTCAGAGTTATTCTAAACTAAATTACCTAGACAAAACAGCAGGTGGAAGAGCTCTAATTGTTTACAATGAAAATCTTCAGCTAAGCATAACTGTCCCAGCTAATCACACAACTTACCAGGATAATGACCAAACTTGGCATGCAACAAGCATCTCATTAAAAAAGAAATGCTTTTCATATCACTGTGGCATACCCACTCTCTTCCTTCTATCAAAAAAAAAAAAATAATAAATTAAATCACCATCATTAAACAATATCTGTATATATATATATATATATATATATAGAGAGAGAGAGAGAGAGCTACAAAATCTACCACTCCTAGGCAACTTCAATTTAAATCTAGTTAACCAAAATAATCAAGGCTTTGGGGTATGGCTAGCTGATCATGGTGTTTAGCAGCGGATGTCACAGCCCACTGTATCAAATCTAAAAATTAGGAAACCGTGTATTCCTGGATTTCAAAATTGTCAACATCCCAGATAATATTAAAATATCAAAATTCACCCTTTTCCTTAATGACTACTGTCTCAGCTCTATGCAGATTATAAAGCTAGGAGGTTTAAATCTATTGCCACAGTTTCATTCAGACAAAAAAACTTCAAAAGCTCTGCATAATCAATCAGCTTGACAACATGAACTGGAACCAAATGCAATCTGTGAAATTTCCAATATTGCTGAAAACTCCTTGTCCAGCATACTGCCCTCTCTTTAAAATATTAAGATTTCAAAGTTTGAAGACTTTTGTATTCTTCTAAAAGACACAGCAACCAAAGAAATTGCAACAAAGGACAGAAGATTTTACCCCAACAAACTAAAGAACAATCCTCCTTTGAAGGTTATGCCCCTTATAGAGTCATTTTCTTTATCCAGTTAATTATTATAGTTTTGTTTCTACAATCTCAATTTTTGTCGTTTCATTTTTTTTTATAATCTTGATCTCAGGCCTTTTGTATATATTGTAAATAGTTATATTCTAGTTTTCTTTTATAATAATAATTATTCCAATTTATGTTATATTAATGTAAAATTTTATTAATCCTGTTATTATTTTCAAAAAAAAAAAAAAAAATAAAACACTTTAAGCAATATATATATATATATATATATATATATATATATATATATATGTTGCTGTTGGTCTTTCGGCTTTTTCCCGGTAAGGGGTCACCACAGTGGAACTTCGGTCCGCTAATGATTGGCAGTAGATTTTTACGAAACGCAGAGGTGCCAGCTCGACACCCAACCTTCAACGAAGGCATGCCCATTTATGCACACGTCTTTCTAATGCTACCCAATCGTGGGGAGGACATGCAGACTCCACACAGAAGGCACTCCCAAGCCACGCCGAGAATTGACTAGATGAGAATATATAAAGATTTGATTTTCCTGACTGACAACTACTTGCACAAGCAGAACCAAAACAGGTGATTAACTAATGAAGTTATATACTTACTAAACTTAGGAATAAAGCTTAATCCATGTAGAAAAGTAACTTTCCAACAATCCAGAGAAAACTTGTCCTTCTGAGGAACTTAGCTATGAAGTCCCATAGACTACATAAACCTTTCTATGTCCAAAAGCATCAAGCTTCTGTATTTGATTGACCTAAAAAATCTTGAAATATGTTAATACTCACATGCAGAAACAAAATCCATAACTTTTCATCAGTTCCATAGTATGCTTGTCTAATAGCCACAGTACTCTAGACTTCCTATAGGAATTCAGTCAACATTCCACACACATTCTTGTAAAAAAATAATAGGCTCCTCCTCAAAAAATGTGCACCACAGTTGCATTTTATAAGGAGGATAAAAGGAATGAAAATGAAGGAACTTGTGTACAAACCTCTTCTAGATATGCCATTAGGTACAGGAAATTTACACCCTTAGGTCGTTCTCACGCAAACTTGTTTCCTCTCCTCTATTTTACTGAACCCCCTACTCACAATAACTACTGTTCATCTATTAATTAATGGGAAGTAACCCCATGCATTCCTCCTGCTTCTTCCTGCCCTTCAACCTATCCTTGTTTCACTATGAAAGTCTTCCTCCTTTATTCCTCCCCTTTCTTCTTGTATCCTCGTTACATTAAATTATGTTTCTATTCCATGCATATTTGTTATAGCAGTCCAGCATTATTAGTTTTGTCATAAAAATGTTCCTTGTATCTATTACATGCACATTATTATTGGGCTTCAGTGCAGCAATTGTCTTAGGTTCACTGACAAAAACCTACTACTTAAACACTCTGCCACAGTATGTTAGAGATGCAATTATATCATGTTATTGGAAGCAAAACTCTAACAAAAAGCTGCAACAAATAACAATGTTGATAACATCATGCATCATTAAACTACACCAGTCTCACACACCTGAGACCAGACTGACAGACCTACAGTACATATGCTGAAGCTGTTTGTAGTAACCTACCTAAACCACAGAGGCTTCCTAAATGCAACTAAAGATACAGGTACCTTCAGCATCCTCACAAACACATCCCAAAGGCAGCACCAACTGTGGAACATACATCTATGGGTCATGCACACTCAGTCCAAAACCCCATAAGGTGAACCACAAAACATATCAACATCCTTGGCATAGATGACTCCATTATGAGACACACTGTTACACCAGTCACCGAGCTGTGCAAAGAAAGGGTCACGGTAAGTTGCCTGTCAGATATCAGTTTTCACCACATCACACAAGTGCTCAGTTTCCTGCACCAAAAGTACACAAATTACACACTTATTGTACATGTGGATATAAATGACTTTAGACATACCTCCCTGGTGTCATTCAAAGGGGTTATGAAAAATTAATTATCAAGGTGCTGCTTACTGTGATGGATCTGAGGTCTTCTTAAGACACTAATGTCTTGCTGGCTGGATTCTGCTGAAATCAAAGTCTAGTTATCAATGCATTCACAGTCTGTTGTCCACAGAAACTTGCAGAATATACACTGATGCAGCACCAAACTGTTACTTATACACTGATGCAGTAATCAATAAATAACTTTTTATAACAAACCACACGTACTACTGTTGCAGCTTTAGTTACACTGTACCACTTTTTACTTCTCATTCAGCATAAATGATAACTTTTCTGTACAAAATACTTCTCCTAACAATTTCATTTGCTATCATCTCTTTATAGTGGTTTTACATCCTGTTTTTCTCCTTGGTATTCTATTTTGGTCTTTGTATGAAGACATCTGTTTGCTGGTGTTTGCAGAAAAATATGTTTTCATCTTGTAGAGAAATAATGCTGGTATTGTCTTTATCCATTCAAAGTTCCTTGCTTAACAGTTTCATATGATAGAAACATGTACAGATTGTTTTCCTGTTGTCCATTCTTTACATCCTGTTTTTTACATTTTTGCTATGTCTGTAAGAGGCCAGCTTTAAGAGAAAAACAGGTGGTTTCGGATAAAGTGCTCCCAGAGAAAAATGCAGATATACGTAGATAAAACAATGGAAGCACTCCATGGCTGGCACAGCAAAAATAATTTATTGAATAAATGAACAAACTGGTTAGCGCTTTCAAGTTCCAACAAGCGTTTCTTCAGACCTCAAACAACACATACCCATACTACGTTTTTATACAGAATTAAATGCTCATTATCTTATTAACAATTCTGATAATTATATTATTTAAAGTGTAAGCAATTTCTGTTAAATTAATTAAATACTTATTCTATTCAGTTAAAAATAATCTAAAATCAATAAAATTCTTATAATATACTATTAAAAACATGCCCTAAGAATATTTGTCTATATGTAGCTAAGATATATATATTATATAAAATCTTATTGATGCATATATATATATATATATATATATATATATATATGTTTATATGAATGTTCTACTATAAGATGTAAAAATTAATGACTATAAATGCATATACTTGTTAATCAATAATAAATATTAAATATTAAATATATAGTGTGTATATTATATAACATAAAATATAGTATATAATATAATATAACATATGAATTGATAAAATGCATAAACTATATATATAAATAAATAGATAAATATATATATATGTATGCATATATGAAAATATATATATGAAAGTATGTTGTATGTATGTATAAAAATATATGTGTATATTATGTATTAAAATGTTGGTATGTATATGTGTATAAAAATAATTATTTAAAATGTGTTGTATATCTATATAAGAACATTTCATGGTGTTTGACCCTATGTGTAAGGAAACTAGACAAAAGTTGTTTGTTGTGTCTAAATAATATGTTATGGCATAATGATTCCATATCAGATGCCTGACCACGAATCAATAAAAGTATTGTGTATATAAGCAAGAACAAAGACAAAAACAAAAACAAAAACAACCACTAAAAAGCTTATATATGAGAACTGTCTGCAGCATAAATAATTGGAGTTAATTATTTATAATATTGCATTGACATTTCTTATACATTTAAGATTATATGATCTCTATCTAACATGAGATAGAATCAATGTTTATATGGTCTGGCCAAGAGGAATGGTTTTAACGATATCTTATCATTTAAACCATGTCCTTTGTTGGCCTGTAATCTTATGATCCATTTATTTTCTCTCACTTATGTATAATTCTTAATGTTACCTAATCTGTCTGTTTTCAATATCAACTCCAGTGCCATAAACTTAAAGCTATGTCTAGTTCCTTCCATAATGACATGTTTCGCTAATGCATTGTTCTCATTTTCTTTGTTTATGGCGTATATGTGTTCCCTAACTCTTTCTCTAAGGGTTCTGTTTGTTTTCCCTATATAGAACGACATACAACATTGACATTGCGCTATATATATAAGGTCCCTAGATCTGCAATCAGCATATTTGTCAAAGACAATTCTTTTTCCATTGTCAGGATGAATAAATTCATTTCCATTTAACATATAACTGCACTGGTTACAGTGCCTGCATGCAAATGTCCCTTTCCTTTTTGAGTGTAGAAATTCTTTTTTATTATTATTGCTTTCTTCATAACAAAGTAGCCTTTTTAAAGATTTCATGTTCTTATATGTAATATTAGGCCTGTCACCTGCTATTTCTTTTATTTTGTCATCTACCATCAACATCTGCCAGTTTCTATTTATTATTTCTCTTATTTTATTATTTTTATTAGTATAAAGTATAATCAATCTTGTTTGTGTAGTGTTTTCTGTTTTGCTCCCTTTCTTTCTTTCTCTGCTATCATGTCTATATAAGTATGGCTTTCCTTTGTTTTTTCTAGATTGACTATTTTCTAAAAAGACTTTCTCAGTATTGATCTTATCATAGCCTCTCTCTATGAAATTCTTTTTTAGTGTATCTTGTTGTTTATCATGTCTAGTTTCATCAGTCACCAACGTAGAAATCCGTAGTGATTGATTTTTAACTATGTTGGAAAATATATGTCTTGGATGCATGCTATCCTGGTGTAACAAACTATTCCTCCAGCATTCCTTTCTGTACAAATCTGTGTCTATCTTTGCTCCTTCTTTCATAATAGGTACAACTAGGAAGTCTATGCATTCATGTGAGAATGTATGTTGGAATCTTAAAAAATCTGTTGTTCCATTAATGTATGTCACAAATTCATTCAACCTCTCTATTGTATCATCCCATATGAGAAAAACATAGTCTACAAAACATTTATAGAATTTTATATTCTCTGTATATGAGTTATTTCTTTGTATGTATGTCTCTTCCCAGTATGCCATCACTAGATTTGCATATGAGTTGGCTACTGGTGTTCCCATCGCTGTTCCCTTTTTTTGTAAATAGTATCTTTCATTGTATGTGAATACATTATTTTCTAAAACTATTTCTAGCAGCATCATATATCTCATTACCATATCACTCGGAACATTCTTTTGTATTAATAATAATCTGACATATTCAATGCCTATACTATTGGGGATACATGTAAAAAGAGAGGTCACATCTAGTGTCACCAATATATCTCTTTCAATGTTGCTATTTCCATCTATATAATCTGCATAGCTATAAAGGAATTCTTCAGTATCCCTTATTATAGATGTAATATCAGTTAACATTGGTTTCAGCTGTTTTTCTAGATAAATTGAAAGAGGTTCTGTTGCCCATCCCTTTCCAGAAACTATTGGTCTTAAGGGGGGGTCATATAGGTTTTTGTGTACTTTTGGTAGCCCTCTATATGTTGGTATAAGTGGTTCTTTAACTAGGAAATATACATACAAATCATTGTCAATTATATTGCAAAGTAGCATGTCATATAACATCTCTTGTATATTTCTAATCACTCTGTTTAAAGACATACTATTTAAACATTCATATGTATCAATTTCATCTAATAGCTCTTCCATTTTCTTGACATACATATATTTATCCATTATCACCACAGAGCCACCCTTGTCTGCTTGTCTAATGATGATATCATTATTCAACTGTAATTTCTTTATTGCTTCATTTTCGCCATTATTTAAATTATAGTACTCTAAGCTTTCATTTTTGGCATAATATTCAATCAGCTCATTTTCGCACATTTTTTCAAAAGCTTCTACTATGGGATTTGGCTGTGGTATAAATGTACATTGTTTTTTAAACACATTTTCACAAGGACTAATGTCATTATTAATGCTATTTCCTAATAAGAGTCTCAAATTCAAATTTCTTGTGAATAATTGTACATCTACTATAACGTCAGTCACATCTACATGTTTGGATGGTATAAAGGATAAGCCTTTATTTAAAAGAGAGCTCTCAGCTTCAGTTAAATCATACCTTGAAATATTAATGACTAGTCCCTCTGTATTGGACAAAGTATCTTCCTTTGAAACTCGTGTACTTCTTCTGAGTTTTTCCGTTTTTTCGTTGTCTTCGTTGGTGGCCAAACCCTCCATTCCATTTGTTTTATAGGATACGGAAAAGAATGATCCCCTCCTAATTCAAACAGGGTATCATCTTGAAAAAGTACACATCCGTTGTTATTGCCTTTTTTCTTACTGGCCCTATTTGTAGTGTCTCGCTGTGCAGTGTTCGTCATTGCACTAGCCCCTTCACAGTAATCCACTGTTGTTATATCTGTGGCTTGATTGTTGTTGTTAGTTCCATTCAGTAGCTCCCTCCGGTCAGTATTCACCTCTCCTTCGGTCGCATGGATGATGGCCGTTTCTTGTCTCAGTCTGGAACTCCTGTGTTCCTCATTATTCATTACGTGGTTATGTGGCGTCATGTCGTCAGTATCACTGACTATAAGCGTTGTCAAATTGGCTTGATTCTGAAGAGGATGCGTAGTGCTTTGTAGCGTCACCTCTGCATATGATCCCCGAATTTGCATATCCTTTTTGTAATTCATGTTGGATAATTTGCTGTTGTTATCTGCATTACTATTATCATACTTAGTATATTCCTTCGGCCAAGAAAAGACCTGCCCCTTTTTGAAATCATTGTAATCTCTCTCCAATTTCTTTTTTTTGTCCTGCAATAATTTATTGTCCAGTAGGGATAGTGTAGTGGTCAAATCTTTATGAAAAGTTCCCATTTCATCGTGTTCTAAAAGATTTTTCAATTTGCTTTCCAACATATATATATCTTGGCTCAATGAATTTTCTATTAGCTGATATTGCTCAATTAAAAGTCTTATATAGCCATAGCTCATTTCCATATTGAGTCTCTGCCATTTAATTAGAAGTTCCGGGTATGTATTGCCGAACGTCGGCATTTTTAAAACCCGTAAACCTCTTGGAATTACTTTGAAGCAAAGGCACGCCTCCATGTGCTGCCTCTGCCATTGCGTGCTTTTTAATTTATGGAAATTATTCTCCAGCTTCCTGGTTAACTGGAGTATCTCCATGTTACGTGGGGTATTTCTCCGTTTGACTCCTTCAGTTGCTAAATCATTCTTGGTTAATTTAAGCAACGGATTGTTTCCCAAAGTTAGCATTTTACTAAAAATAGATGGAGAATTCTCCATATTCACCAGTAACTGATTAGTATTTTCCATCGTACCAGTTGCCATGTCCCAATTCCACGAGAAAGACACAATATTAAGAGAAAAACAGGTGGTTTCGGATAAAGTGCTCCCAGAGAAAAATGCAGATATATGTAGATAAAACAATGGAAGCACTCCACGGCTGGCACAGCAAAAATAATTTATTGAATAAACGAACAAACTGGTTAGCACTTTCACGTTCCAACAAACGTTTCTTCAGACCTCAAACAACACATACCCATACTACGTTTTTATACAGAATTAAATGCTCATTATCCTATTAACAATTCTGATAATTATATTATTTAAAGTGCAAGCAATTTCTGATAAATTAATTGAACACTTATTTTATTCACTTAAAAATAATCTAAAATCAATAAAATTCTTATAATATACTATTAAAAACATGCCCTAAGAATATTTGTCTATATGTAGCTAAGATATATATATTATATAAAATCTTATTGATGCATATATATATATATATATATATGTTTATATGAATGTTCTACTATAAGATGTAAAAATTAATGACTATAAATGCATATACTTGTTAATCAATAATAAATATTACATATTAAATATATAGTGTGTATATTATATAACATAAAATATAGTATATAATATAATATAACATATGAATTGATAAAATGCATAAACTATATATATAAATAAATAAATAAATATATATATATATATATATATATATATATATATATATATATATATATATATATGCATATATGAAAATATATATATGAAAGTATGTTGCATGTATGTATAAAAATATATGTGTATATTATGTATTAAAATGTTGGTATGTATATGTGTATAAAAATAATTATTTAAAATGTGTTATATATCTATATAAGAACATTTCATCTAAGAGGCCAGCTTTCTTGCTGTGCAGGACAGTGTGAAATGCATACTGATTCTGTAGGAAAACATGTCCTTTAAACAAATTCCTTATTTTCCAAGACACAGTCATTTAGTACGGCTGCTAATCACATATTGCTAAACTCTATCTTTACATTTAAGCAAGCTTTTATTCCGTATTTATTTTGCATATTTGTAACTGAATTACTTTCAACCTTGTATTCACTGTTAAATACACTCTAACAATTCCCTCTTTTTAATTTTTACAGAAAACACGTTAAGAAACAAAACCTTTAGTCTTTTTTTTTATTCAAGTCAAAATGCTATTTTACATAGTTAATACAATGATATTAAGTATTACTACTAAAACTGAATGTATTTAACAACTTTTTTGCAGACCATTTTGTGAAAATATTTTATCAGTTATAGGCTATGTCTGCTTTAATTTTATTTTTTAAGTTAATTCATTTATTTTTTTTTTTGCAATTGCAGAATTTTATTTATGACAGAACAGTTTTATTAACTCTTAGCTACTGTTGAATTAACTATTTACTTTTATTAATCATTTTATACCAAAAGATTAGAAATAGACTAATATCTATATCTATAAGAGACAAAAACTATGTGCTACTGCAAACATTATTCAGCTCTATAAATATACAGTTTTAATGTCATTTTAACTATAACACTTTGGTCATATTTCTGAACTGCCCATTAACACCTTGGTTGACAGTGAAGTGAATATATTAAACACCTTGGTAAAGTACTGAACTGGGTTTAGATAAATATTGGAATGCAATTATTTTAGTATATTTAATACTTGAGGATTTAACTGCGGTGGTGGTGCTGCGGTAGCGTTGTCACCTCACAGTAAGACGTCCTGTTCGATTCTCAGCTAGAGCGTCTTCTGTGTGGAGACATGCATGAATGGGCATACCTTCGTTGAAGGTTGTGCGTCAGAGCTGGCAACCCGGCACATAAAAATCTACTTCCAATCATTAGCGGACCGGAGTTCCTCTGTGGCGACCCCTAACCGGGAAAAGCCGAAAGACACAACAACAATACTTGAGGATTTAAAAAAAACATGATTTATACACTAAAGAATGCTATGTACATATTAGTCCATTAGCTGTATGAGTACAATATTTTAATATCATTTTCCTCTAACTGGGGTAAGCAATACTAGTACTGATAAAATGGTGATGCAAAAAACAGTGATAAAACTACAACTAGTAATAAAATTACAACTTGACAAATTACTTTTGAACTTGTTACTTTATAGTGTGTCCTATACAGTATATATTTACACAGACTGTTTGCTACTCATGCATTTCAATCTAGTAGGCACCCTGGACCCATTTTTTTAACATGGTTTTTCCCACATATTTATTTCTAGACATTAATTTCATTTGTACTGAATTATTTTGTATCTGTACATGCAAATACTGTAAAGTACACTTAGTCCAATCTACAAATTTAGTAACATAACATCAAGCAAAATCTTGGAAAATTCTTATGGCTCTTTAGAAGTATCTAGTGGAATTGCCACCAGAGGCAACTACATACCCAACAATTAGAAACATTCATGCTTTTTATATAACAACATTGTCTTGGCAAAACATATAAAAATAGTGACCATTCTTGCTCAATATCTACATATCTTTACTTTCTCTTGTATAGCTTTACTGAAGCAATTTTAAGCCATCTCTTGTATAGATTTACAGTTTAATAGTTTGTAAATACAATTTAATACTAATGAATACAATAATAACTAGCATAATAGCTATTAGCAACTTGTAAAATATTTTATTCTGTCAGGCTTAATCTGTTTACCAGTATTTTTAATGTACTAATACCTGTCCCCACAAAAGAGTATTGTAAAGAATGAATGAGATATTTTTTTCTGTAGCTTTTTTTAGACCCATTTGCAATACTGCTTAAACAGTCAGTGTAAAACTGAGAAAGTACCCCTCCCCCTGTAGGTTTGCAATATTGTTTATCATGCTTTATGCTGTGAGAATAGAATATATACCAGCCCAACAGTTCTGCAGTATTGTTTATTATGCATTATGCTGTGAGAATAGAATGTATGCCAGCCCAACACTTTGGTTATACATTTACTTTATGTTACTAAGAAACTATAGACCTTTGTCTGATCTGATAATTTTTTATAAAGCTTTTACTGTTTACCCCCCTGCATAATTGATTTGAACTGTATGTATATTATGGCCCATTTGCTGGCTATACTTGATGTAACTGAGGTTTTTTACTTTAAACATTTACTTGCAAACAGATTATTAGTGACATATATGCACAATTGTGATGTTTTATTACAATTACCAAATAGTGTTGCATGTGACATTTAACAATTATGTTTTAATAACAATAATGTTTTAGAAAAACTCAAGCCACTTGTCTGGCAATCAGTCTTGTTGTTTACCTTATTTGCTCAATATTTTTTGTAACTATTTATCCAGTCTGGGAAGGTCTGAGCTCACATTTTAGACTCTGTAGACTATAGTTAACCCTTTTAGCATTTTTTTTGTTTAATCATCTGTTAATACACTTGCAATTTGATAGTAAAATGCAGTTATAAAACACTTAGAATTATAATAAGTATTTGTGATTTGCATAACTATGCATTTATACTACATAAATAAATGTTATGTTACAATTAGCTTACATATATTTGTAACTTGGATTTCAGTACTTTTTTATTTATTTAACTGCCCTGCCATTTATTTTACAAAGACTGTTTGACTAATAGCATCTGTCATTTTATTTTATTTTTTTTTAAATTCAGAACTTTAACTGTTTGGTGTGGTGTTACTATACAATTATAAAAAAATTGTAAAAAAAAAAAAATAGATATTGGCTTAACTAACACGTTTATATTTACATTATTTACATTTGCTGTTGTCCACCTTTTCCCTTGTGCTTTTTAACAGACTTACTTTATATGAGAAGAAAATACATGCATGTCAATCTTGTGACTTCAGATTTTTACTGTTATGCACTAGAACTGTTTTCATTTGATTTTTATGCACTAGAACTATTTTGTTTACCTTTTGACTATACTATGAGAATGGCAGTCATATGCTCTACTTTACTGTAATACTGATAAATATCTTGCTTTAATTGAATTAAAGTTTTAAAACATTTGAGAATGATTTGTCCATACATCAGATCCTACTAAGTATGCTTACCCATTGTCAAAACATAAACATATTATAAAATATATCTCTTTTGTACAGATCAGCTGTAGTTTCCTGCACTTTTGCAATGTTTCCTTAAGCTCAGCTGTTGTATGGAGGAAGTCAGTCTCTGTCAGTTCAGCTAATTCATTTTCTTTATCCTATAACTGTTGTTCGAGAGTTTCCTGTAATGTTGCACAGTCTTTCTGACATTTTTCAGTAACCTGTTCTGCTGAATCTAAAACTCCTATGCACTTTTGAAAACATGTTTGTATAACTTATCTAAACTTCCTGAACTCATTGTGTCTGTCTTTTAGACATTTTCTAACAGGTTACAAAAATATCAGTCCGGGAAGAAATGCTAGACAGTCCAAACTGCTTTGCCATGGATGGCCTGTATTTTTCCCCTCAAGGCCTTCATATATTGTCTAAAACCTCATTCACCCTCATTGTGCCTTTCACAGGCAAAGTCAGTTTCTTAAAACTTTCAACATAACTAAACATAATCAGGATGGCATTAAGGTATTGCTACTCGGTGGTAGGAGCCTTATCATATATTCCTCACCCTAAAACCACTGTTTATCTTGAAAAAGCATGATATATAAATCACCATAGAGACCTGTTTCAAGACCAGTGACAGCACACCATCAGAGGAGGGTTTCAATGCCTATCACTAGTACCGTCCCAATGCAATAGTAGTAGGCACTCAAGGTAGACACATTCTTATATTCTTTAAAAGAAACACTTACCTCCAGACTTGTTAGACAAGACAACTACTTGAAATTCCTCCATATGCAACTTATTACAAAGAAACACTTTATCACATTATATTTAACTACAGGGCCCCTATACTTAACTATGGCCCATACCTCCTGCCTAGTCTGTATGGAGTCCCTATCTATTAAGCCAAACACTATTCTATTAGAACACTTTAACTATCACTCCATCAACAAGGAGACTATACATCCTCAAACATGTCTACCCAAAGATTGCTGTGCTTCATAAATATAATCTATGTTGACCAGTTAGTCTACACCCCAACCAGGGGAGATAAAATCCTAGACTTGATCCTCACCAATATGTGACAGCTCTGCTCTCTGTCTATTCTGACCTCCTCTCCTTTCAAATCTGACCACAAGTCAGTCACATTCACCTTAAGACTGAAGCCAGAAACATCCTCCAATACCATGGCATTTAGACACTAGGCAAAGGCTAATCTATTACAACTGAATGATGAACTGAATAAATTCAAATGCTACTTCAAAATAGCTGATCCCACTAGTTATCTAGAATTCTTGAATATCTAAATAGTTGCATAGATGCAGCTGTTCCCCTTACTAATAAATACAATACAACATTCTAAAATAACCCCCATGGAGAAACTCTATTGTAAACAGGCTCTATACAAAAACAAACTCACTGCATGTAAAAATAAATATAACTCTCAAGAAGCCAAACAATGGTGTTGCTAGACTAAACAATGAACCCCAAACTGCAATCAAATCAACCAAAGCCAGATATGGAGTAGAATAGCCACCCAGGTGAAAGATAACCACAAATCCTTTTTAAACTATGGTAGAAATCTCAGAAACAGTGCCCAGCACTGCTTAGACCTAATAGTCAATAAAACTACATACTCAGACCCAGAGGACATAGCCAATCCACTAGTGGATTAATTCTGCTCTAACTCCTATCCCCCTCTAGTATTCTCAAAGAAAATACTCGCATCTACGCCACTCCTCAAAACTTTCAGGAAGAAGTTCTCAAGGCACTATCTAAGGCCAAAAATACTACATCTGTGGGGCCAGATAACATACCTAGGTAACTACTGACTACCCTGAAGCATGATTTGTTAGCCCCCACCTACCACAAACACACACAGGCTGTTAAAAATAAATCCTTAAAACAGGCATTATGCCTGATGAATGAAAAACAGCAACAGTTATTCTCTTGCACAAAGGTGGAGTTAAAACAGACTCACATAACTCCAGATCCATAAGTCTGACCAGCCTGATCTGTTAGTTCTAGAAATAATGACTAGGAATGTAGGTGACATTTAGACTCTTGACCCAGTCCAGATCAGGGGAAGGTTCTACCTACATAACCCAGGTGACTTCAATAAAAACTGAGGCAATGGATGAAAATAAATGAGTGCACACTGCCCCTTGGACCTTGCAAAGGTGTTCAACTCCATCCAACACTCAGACATTATAGATAAATTATCCCAGATAAATGTTCATAGCGACACAGGTGTGCACTAGGCTAAAGACCGTGAGGGCCTTTTTAAGCCTAGCCATGCATTCCAAATCTATGGCAAGTTCTGGTACCCTTGATAAGTATAAACAGGGCTTGGGAAATGAAACATTCACAAGCAAGGGTCTGGGAGATGAACCATTTACAGGTTACTTGTAACCACTAGAGACATAGATGCCAAACCAGGGATGAATTTCCTTTTCCCCATCCAATTGTCCAAGTTACATTTGAATTGGGTTAGGGGGGAAATCTGCTTCACATGGATGGGGAGCCTGATCCAGAGAAGGGGGTGGTCTCTGGGATACATATCTCTGTTTTCAGCAGGTCCTATTTATATCAAAGGCAAGGTTTAAGTCTTTAGAATGGGTAATTCTGGTGATGTTTGTTTTGTGGAAATGCAGAAGGTCCATCAGGGTGGAGTCTGACAATAATTTGTATGCCAGGCATAGATCTCCCCTCAACAGTCTCTAGGAGACAGATTATAAGGATAGGGCCTTGAGGCGGTCTGCACAGGACATGTGACTTATGTCCTGTATTCTTTTATTGAGGAATCTCTGTGGACATTCCAATTGTTGTATATGTATGATTAGGTACATACCAAAGAGGGCATTGTACTCAGTGATAGGTCTGATGAATGCTGAATACAGTGGAACAATGAATTCCTTGGACCTAGATGCCATACCTTTGTTTATAAGTTACACAACATAGTAAGATTTCCTCACTACTGTAGACACATGATAGTGAAAGGCTAGATTACTGTCTATGTGTGTCCCCAAGTTCCTGACTCTGGGTCAAGTATTAGGGGTGTGTTGTCAATATGACAGTTACCAGGGGTGGATGACTTCTTGAAGGATACTATTATGCAATTCTTGGCATTTAGTTTTAGTCCATGGCTCTGGCACCAGTTATTTGTCTGTGTCAGCCCTTCCTGTAGAACATTTATGTCAGTGGTGGATTCTATGACTGCTCCTAATTTGCAATCATCTGCAAATTTAGTCAGCCAGATGCCATGGATATTTACCTTAACTTCAAAGAAGTAAATGCCAAAATGGAGGGGTTCCAGGACTAATCCCTGAGGGACTCCACTTGTGACTGGCCTCTTTGTAGAGGAGATCTCCCCACCTCTATCTTCCTGAGTCCTGTCTATGAGCCAGATGGCTAGACATTTGGTGACATAAGGGTTTATACCTATGAATTGTTATGTTACTTTTGTACAGCTATAGTAGGACTCAAACCTATGTTAATCCAAATGTAACACACTGGATAGAAAATTGGCTCTCACATAAAAATACAACACAGAAAGTAAGGATGGGTGTCATTACCTCTTCCAAAAGACCTGCCACTGATGCAGTGTCACATGTTTCAGTCTTTGGGCCACCTCTCTTTGGCTGTTCTTGGAGGTCAAAGCTAATATGAAGGGATTATGGCTTATGACTGCAAAGCTGGTGGCATCTTCAGCTCACCAGATAATACCACAATTCTGCAAGAGGGCCTATCTCAAACAAATAGCTGATGCCTGCAGCTAAATGCCAATAAATATATAATTACATCCTTCAGCAAGCATGACTGTCTTTGTAATTACCACTTTGACAACATTCCCAGAAAAATGATGCCATAGTTAGATTTTTGGGAATCTATGTTAACAATGAACTGTCCATTGATAACCAACCACATAGCAACTACTGTAAGGAAATCCTTTTGTCATTGTACAGCTTATGTTAATGGGTATGGCATCCAGATCCAGGGATGTTAACATTCCTCTGCATTTGTCAATTGTTAGGTCATTTGTTGAGTATAAAGAATCTTTCAATATTTACCTGTCCAAGTACTTGTTACAGCTGGAATGACCATAATGCTTCCTTATTTAAAAAAAATCAAGGGCCTAAATCATAAAAAGTATGCTGACCATCTCAGAACCTTGTTTCTCTTCTCCGTATCATGTAGGCTACTGAGAAATGATGTCCACCTTGTGTAAAAGTCTCAACTGACCCCATTCTATCAGACTAATTATATATTTAGAAGTCCAATAGTATCAAAATCACCTGCCCAAAGGTCCTCACCTCAGTCTCTGTTGTAAGACTAACAGAACATGTTGGAAGGATAGATATGTATCGTATAGAGTATCAGTTCTATGGAAACAGTTCCCCCCCAAATAAAGCAGCATATTTTTCCTACTGTATTCATATGTAACTTGGATGAATGGATGGGTAATGGCAAATTCAAATGTTGTTTAGCATCAATGGCCCATATGGATAGGGGTAACATATAAGTATCCAACATATACTTGTACTGCCTACCTTTGGAGATCCATATTTCAAAATTCAAGGGCTAATACTTGCCATGGGAATGCAGTGCAAGGTTTCTTAAGATCCTCAAATATCAATAGTTTTTTAAGCATATATGACCCTATTAGTCAATGCGATCCCTCATAATATTCCTCACTTATTTATGTATTTATTTATTCATTTCGATTTGATGACTGGGAAAGTCCACTGGGCCATTAAGAGCCCATTTTCAGTGGAGGCCTGGGAGAAAAGCTTCAAGAAAAAAAATAATACAGAACATAGTTGATGTAATATAAATATTATTGAGAAGAATACAGCATGTTACATATAAACATATAATAATTGAACATTGTAAATTAAGCATACAAGTACTTAATGGAATAGTACATACAACAGAAGTTTTTTTTTTTGTTTGTTTTTTTTGTTTTTTTTTTCATAATATGGAATAGGTCATCCCATAATATGGAAGAGATCATCCCAGGTGCAGTAGGAGAATTGTTCAGGGGAGTCATGATGGAGTATTAGTAATGGTATATACGTATTGTACATGATGGAAAAAGAGAATAAGAGTGGGTTAGAAGGCAGGTTAAGTTGGAGAATGACAGGGGCATTCCCATTTTGAAGACAGATGAGAGAACAACTGAGATTTGAAATTGTTATGG
Source organism: Protopterus annectens (assembly GCF_019279795.1). NCBI lineage: Eukaryota > Metazoa > Chordata > Ceratodontiformes > Protopteridae > Protopterus > Protopterus annectens. The sequence continues at coordinate 1,701,622,555 of NC_056731.1, forward strand.
TTAGATATATTGCAAAGGAAGGTGGGGGAGAGTTCCACTGTTTAGCTATGGAGCAGGATAGTAGTAGTTGGCCAGAAGGACATGAGGGTTTGTAGACTTGTAGGAGATTTTAATTTTCGGATCTGAGTGAGCGGTTTGGTATGTGGGAGGTTGAGGCTGTAGCAAGAGTAGGGCAGTTTGCAGGCTTGAAGATGAGCTTGTGGGCAGTAGTGAGTTTGGAGGGAGTGGCAGTGGTGGGATGAGTTTTTTGAATTGGTTGCAAATTTGCAAATTTTGTGGTAACAGGATTGTGTTAGGATCATAGGCCAAGCTGGAGATTGGTGAACAGAGGAGCGCTGTAGATAAGCAAGGGGAGTAGATAGGAGGATGCAAAAATGTGTCTGGTGGAGGGGCTGAGGTAGCGGTTGTGTCTATAAAGGAGACTTATTTTTTGATGGGTTTTCCTGTTTGAGGAATGAATGTGGGTGCCAAATTCTAGGTCTTCATGAATGGTGATGCCTAGCAATTTGGTACTGGGAATGATTTCAAGTGGGGTGTTATTCTGGCTGAGTATTTATTTTATTTTATTTTATTTTATTTTACATTTGATGACCGGGAAAGTCCGACTGGACACAGGTCCATTTTCAGCGGAGGCCCGGGGAGAAAAGCTCCATTTAAACAATTGCTAAACTGATACAGTTATAAAAAACAGCCTTGCATTCCTAATACACACATTTAAAATATCATCTAACATTGCAGCACAGGCTCATGTACAGCACATAATTGTGTTTTTAAATGCAAACAAATGGCATATAGGAGTGTGTTTAATATTTAATTTTAGACACACAAGTTAATATAATTGGAATAAAACAATTTTAGGAAGGAATAAGAAATGTAGAGGCTAGACAGAACTGGGTCATCCTTAGCAGTATCCTAGTATTACTGCTATGTGGCGGATTAGCCTGGGGAGTCACATGAGCACAGCCAGTTGCTAAAATAGTTGGTTTTGAGTAGTTTCTTAAATTGGGGGACAGAAGCTGTTGAAGTTATGTGAGTAGGAAGTGAATTCCAGGTTTTTGCTATTGTACAGGCAAAGAGAGTTTTACCAGCTTCATTCCTATGTTTGATGACATTTATGAGATATTGGTCTGTTGATCTTAGGACTCAGGTGGTTGTGTAGGGTTGTATTAGATTTTGTAGTACGGGGGGTTTGTCAGGGAGGTAGTACAGTTTGTGGGCTATGGAGAGCTGGATGAGGTAACTTAAGCCATTTGAGCTGCTTGATGGAATGACATTGATGGTCCCTATTAGAGGCACCTGCAGCAAACCTGGCAATCTTGTTATAGCAAGCTGTCATTTTGTTTTGCTCGCTGTGGCGAAGATTCGTCAGGATTGGAGATGCATACAGTAGGGTGGATAGTAGGTGAGTTCTAGCAATAGTGGCTTTGGTATGGTTGGTCATGAATTGCCTGTTCCTATATAAGAGACCAAGCTTTTTGTGCACTTTTTTGATTGTTTGGGCTATGTGTATGTCAAATTTAAGTTTGTTATCAATTACTACTACTAAGAGTTTGGTATGTGATGTTGGGGTGATTAGGGTGTTATCTTTGGAGTTTATGCTGAAATCATTGTTTAGTGCAGACGATCTACCTGGAGTGAAGAGAATTAGGTTTGTTTTTTTAGGATTGAGTATAAGTTTAATGCTAGAAAACCATGCTTCAGTCAATGTAAAGTTGTGCTGTGTTACTGTTCGTAGTTCGCTTAAGGTTGTGGCAGCACATATGATAGTTGTGTCATCAGCATATTGCACTATAGAGGCAGAGGGGGTGGATGCAGCTATCTGATTTGTAAATATGGAGACTAGTAAAGGACCAAGGATTGAACCTTGAGGGACTCCTATGGATACTGGCAGAAGGGAGGATAGTTGGTCCTGCCACAGAACTGCTTGTTGTCGGTCTGATGGATAGCTGTTGAACCAAGATATAGTGGGTGAGGTAAGGTTAAGGGTAGATAAAATTTTAAGCAGCATGCTGTGGTTGACCATATCAAATTCTTTTGATAAGTCCAAGAATACAGAAGATACAAATTGTCCGTTGCTTCTATGGGTGTTGACTATGTTAGTGAAAGAGAGTAGGGCTGTTGTGGTACTATGGGAGGATCGAAACCCATGTTGAGATGATGGTATCAGGTTATTTTCTAGGAGGTATTGCATTAGTTGTGTATGCACTACTCCTTCTAGTATTTTTGATAATGGTGATAAAATTGTGATTGGGCAGTAGTTGGTGAGCTCAAGGGAGTTGCCTCCTTTGTGAGTGGGATAATATGGGATATTTTCCATAGCTTAGGTACTTTACATTCCGATATTGATCTATTTATGAGAATAGATATGGGGTAAGATATGGTTTCAGCTTTGAGTTGAAGGAAATCAGCAGGAAGTTTATCAGCAGCCAGTGTGGTGGGTTTGAGTTTTATGAGGAGTTTAGTAATAAGTTTTGTGGATGCTGGAGAGAATGAAAAGTTAGAGGGAGTTTGTTGTGTAATAGGGATAGAAGAGGTAGGAGAGAGTGTGGGGTTGGAGAAGCCATTTATGGTATTAGAAAGGGCTAGGACAGTTTCTGTGAAGAATCTGTTGAATTGGGTGGGGATGTCCTCATTACTGGTTGATATTGTGGGTGTGGGAGTGCTGGTTTTACCTGGGTGAAGTAATTTATTTATCGAGGCCCAGAATTTTTGAGGGCAGTGGGCATGTTTTTCTTGTAAGGTTTTGTAATAATTAGTTTTATCAGTTTTTATGAGTTTTTTGGCCTTGTTCCGGAGAGCTAGGTAGATTTGTTTTGTGGTAGTGGTTTTCAGTTTATGATATTGGATCCATGCTCTGTCTCTATCCTTCATTATAGTTTTAGTTTCTTTTGTTAGCCAGGGGGCATAGTTAGTCTTAACTCTGATGGTTCTGGAAGCTGCATGATGGTCTAGGATTTTGAGAAAGGTTGAGTTAAAGTAGTCTACTGCTTCATCTAGGGGTAGGTGTTTTAGGGGAGACCAGTTACAGTATTTTAGTTCCTGGTTTAGGTCTTTGGCTTTGAAGTTCTTTTTATTGCAAACTATTCTAAGGATGGGTTGGTTACTTTGGCAGGGTTTATTCCTAATAAGGTAGGTTGGTTGGTGATCATTCAGATTATCTGGTAGGCAGCCTGATTGGTGGGCTAAGGTGGGGTCGGACAGGAGTATCCAATCTAGGATGGATTGACGTTTGGATTTCTTATCAATTCTTGTGGGGGTGTCTATGATTTGGGTGAACCTGTGTAGATTAATATGGGTAGTGGGGTTGAATTTGATACAGTCAGACCAGTCTATATTAACATCTCCTAAAATTATGGTTTCTTGTGGATGGGAGATAGACATCCAGTGTACCAGGTTTTCCATAGTGGCAATGTTGTTTCCTGGTGGGATGTAGGCACCTGCCATAACTATATGTTTGCTAGAGTTTAGTTTTAATTTGGCAAGAATGAGTTCAGTACTATTGACTTCATGGGGGTTGTAGCTAACTTGCTCCAAATTGAGATGATTTTGAAACAATATGGCTACACCACCTCCGTTTTTCCCTGTCCTATCTTTCCGTATAATATTATAGCCAGGGGGTGTGATCTCATTATCATGATGTTCTGGTCTAAGCCAGGTTTTGGTTAGTATAGCTAAGTCTGGTTTATATAAAACCAAGAGGGCATGGAGGTCCTGAACTTTGTTGAGTATACTTCTTGCATTAATGTTAAAGAGAAGAAGAGATGAGGTTGCCCTACTGTAGAGTGGGTTTGATTGATTTAGGTTGGGCTGGAGTGGAATAGAGGGTCCAGAGTTAGGGTGTATATCCCCACAGCAAGTGAGTGTTTGCCTTAGACACAGGTAGAGTTTAAGAAGTTTTTGGAGTATTTTATATTGTTTCTGGGATACATAGGGGTTAATTTTGTTTGTTTGTTTTTTATTTATGTAAGGCGTTATGCTTGGAGTCTACTGGTTAGTAGTTTACAATTTAGAGAAACCTAGCAATTACTTAAAGCTTTGCTATTCTCCTTCCATACAAGGAGGTATTATTCCTAAATCTATGTGGAGGGGAAGGAGCACAGGTTATCTGGGAGCTAGACTGTGGAGGTGGATGGAGCACTCTGTCAGGGTAAGGGGAAACTAGGTCAGAGGTGGTTAAGGTAGAGACTATGTGAGTGAGGAGGACAGTGAGAGGGCAGGCATGAGTAGAAAGAAGTACAAGCGGGAGATACAGTGGAAGATCGGAGAGTGTAGGAAGTGAGCTGGGATAGAAAAAGACCAGTGTGGGTGTAGGATGTTAGGTTAAGGTCTGACAATAGCCTGTGTGTCTGGGTGGGGGTGGCACGGCAATGTTATGTAGCTGACCAGGAGCAATACTCAATGGCACAAAAGTAGGGATATACACTCAGGAGCACATCTTATTTTGCATTAGTATCACTGAACATACGTTCAAATACTTTTGGTGTAGAGGGTTTCCTTCAATAGATCAGTACTTGGAATTGGGGTGGTCTTCAGGAGTTGGCTGGGGTTTACAAGCCTTTATGCCTTAGGTGTCAGAGACGTTCAAATACTGTTGGTGTAGAGGGTTTCCTTCAATAGATCAGTACTTGGAATTGGGGTGGTCTTCAGGAGTTGGCTGGGATTTACAAGCCTTTATGCCTTAGATGTCAGGGACTCACTAACTCAAATTTCTTCAACCCAAGATGTATCTTTTTTGGATGTCCTTTTCACAAAATCCACTGGCCAGCATCAACCTCTTCTTCATGTAGTTTTCTAATACAGTTAATGATGAACATGGTATTAAATGGCTTCAGTTTAAGAACAATACTGTAGCTGAGAGTGAAACTCTGCTTTCTTAGATTTCAGTCAGACGAGACCCTAGTGTGCCAAAAGGCCAAAAACTTTCTTGTGTTCTCTGATCTTTCTCAGCACACTTCCCTAAAGTTTTGGATCCCCTTTCCTGACTGAGAGCATCTGGAAAAGGGTTTCTGTTCACAATCGGCAACAGGACAGCAAAACTGATGCAAAACTGTCTCGTTCCTCCATCCTTTCCAATGTGACTCTGACTTCTAATGGGACCCCAAATTCTGTAGACAGTGAAAAAGTCCCTTCACTCCTCCACTCACAACTTCTGCAATGTTCACTGTGCATTAGAATGGAGAATGAGTTTTTGTCGATAGTATAGTTTCCGGAAGGACTAAAAATCATTAATTTAGTTTTATTAGCATTTAGGGCCAGGGGATTGGATTGCATCCAGGTTTTTGTTTTGAAGAAGGCTAATTGGGTTATTAATAGGAGTTCGGAGGGGAAGTAAGCTGAGAAGATGATTGTGGAGTCATCTGCGTACTGGATGAGTAAGGATTCAGGGATGAAGTGGTGGAAGTTGTTGATAAATATGTTGATGAGTAAAGTACCAAGAACAGAACCTTGGGGTATGTCAGTGGGTGTAGGTAGGAAGGGAGAGGTTGATAATTTCCATTGGACAGCTTGTTGGCAGTTGGACAGATAGCTAGAGAACCAGGCTCTGGTGGTGGGAGAGAGATGTAGGGCAGAGAGTTGGGATAGGAGTAAGTGGTGGGAGATGGTGTTGAAGGGCTTTGAGAGATCTAGAAACAGTGTAGATACAAATTTGCCAAAGTCACGTGCTAGGTTAATGGTTTCAAGAAAGGAAAGTAGAGCAGTCATGGTACTGTGGCTGGGGTGGAAGCTGAGTTGAGTAGGGGAGAGGAAATTGCTATGGGCTAGGTATGGCATGAGTTATGAATGGATAACTTCTTCAAATATTTTAGAAAGGAGAAAGGATGGCAATAGGTCTGAAATTGGTAGTGTTTTTGCCTCCTTTGTGGAGTGGGATGATGTAAGCATGGCACCAGATAGATGGGATTTAAGGTTCTTGCATGGATCTATTTATAAGAACAGAGATGGGATAGGCTATGCTGTCTGCAGGTAGTTTGAGGAAGGTTGCTGGTAGATTATCAGGTGCATTGCGACAGGGTTTGGGCTGGAGGACAAGTCTTTTTATTGGGCTTGTGGGATGGGTTTTAGTCTGAAACTGGAGGAGGGAGGTAAGTGATCAGGGGGATGGGGGGCAGGAAGGGATGGAGTTGGAGGGGGTGGGTGGGAAAGAGGAGGATAGTTTTGCAATACAATCCACAAGGAATGAGTTGAATTGTGTGGTTGTTTCAAGGTCGGTAAGGTTGGGATTTGGACAGGGATTTTCTTTATTACCAGGCTGGAGGATGGAGGAAATTAAGTCCCAGAATTTGTAAGGATTGGATGAGTGCACGGATTGAAGCTTGCAATAGTAGGCTTTGTGGTCTTTCATTATTAGTTTTTTGTGGAATTTCAGAATAGCTTAAATTCTAGGAGGGAGCTAGGGGGTTTTGTATTTCTGACATTGCTTTAATTTTTTGTCTCTTTGATGCATAGTTAGTTTTGTTTCTTTTGATAGCCAGAGGCAGCAATTGGTTTTGACGTGTTTGGTACTAAGGGGGACATGCTGGTTTATTTGGTTTAGGAATGACTTGTTGAAATAAGATACAGCACTGTCTAGTGAAAGGGTTTTTAGAGGGATCAAGTCAGTATACTTTTTGAAAAAGGAGAGATTGCGGGTTTGAATGTAGTGGTGCTGCTTTTGTAGAGGGGAGGGGAGTTGGTCACTGAGAGGGTCTGTTAGTATTCTAGCATTTGAGATAAGGTTGGGATGGGATGTTAGGATCCAATCAATGATAGTCCTGGAGGTACCATTTTTATTTGGTCTGGTTGGAGAGTTTATTAGTTGGGAGAAATTGTATAGACTGATTGTGTGGGAAGGGGCTTCAGAGTTAATAGAAGCCCAGTTAATATTCATATAATCGAGGATATAGGTTTCATTTTTGATGGTAGTGGAAAACCAGGAGAGGATGTCTTCAAGTGTTTGCATGTTATTGGCTGGGGGAATATAGAGGGCACCAATGCATATGGGCTTGTGATTGTTGATTTTTAGTAGACCTATTGTAATTTCAACATTGGCAAAGTTTGGGATATGCAAGTGGCAACCTAACTTAAACCTCTTCTTCTCCCTTTTAAACAGAATCATGCTGACTTATCAGCAATAGGGAATTACACCTTTAGCTATACCCTTTATATATTTTCTTTTCTACATCACATAAAATAACAAATACAAATACAATTCTCCTATCTCTCTTATGACATCTTTTAAATGCAATTCCATAGTGCACATTTTGTTACATATTTTACAAAGCTTAAATATAGTTTATAAATCTGGCAACAGTCTGAAATAAGAGAGAAAAAAATACTCCACATTTTCACTAAGTTCCTATGCACTCCTAAGAACCTCAATGAAGTCTTCTACAGCCATTACTCCAGAAACAAAACTTGGGCAAGAGTGCATTCTTACGGTGCACTTTTGCATTCCCTTTCTAGACAGACCATCTGCATTGTAATTAGGAATACCACTTCTATGTTGGATAGTCATGCTGTAGGTATGCAAAGATAAATGACATAAGAAACTTTCTAGTCTGGCCGCTTGCATTATTTAACCACTTTAAAGGGGTGTAGTTTACAACCTAAGTTATCTTTCTACCATACAGGCAGGATTGTAATTTTTGCAGAGTCCAAATTATGCCAGGACATTCCTTCTCAATAGCCACATTGGATTCTTTCCTGGGATGAACTCTATGGTTCAAGTTCACTACAGGGAACTCCTCTCACTCTGAGGAAGCCTGCATAAGTACAGCCCCCACATAAGTATAGCTGTTATGAGGAAGAGTCTACCTGCAAAATGAACTCTTACTTATTCAGGATTGGGTAGTGCAGGGGTTCTACTTAAAGCCTGTTTGAGAATTTGAAATGCTTGGTTACAAGCTGGAGTACAGGCAACCTTATCTGGTCTACTTTTTTTTCCTAATGAGGTGTGTAAGGGAAGTGCCTATTTACTAAAGTGGGGAACAGATATTCTATAGCACCCACTGTCCCTAAGAATGCCCATACATGCTTCTTGGTAGTAGTCCAAATAGCTTTGGCCATAGAAAGTCATGGCCTAAAATTTCTACCACTCACTCTGTGATCATGATATGATCACTCTACCACACCCCTCAGATACTCATTGCCTTTGATAGTCATCCTTGGTCTTTGCATACTGCCAAACACCTCCCTGACATACTGAATATGTCTGGCCTATGACCAGCTACAGATGACAATGTCTGCAAGATAAGCAAGGGCATACATCCCTGTTCCTACTGTGATCTACTAGTCTCTAGAAAGTTGCTGCCTCATTGTTTTCATATAATTCATAGGCTTTTCAAGAAAATGTAGTCTTGCAACTAGCAACACCTTACCAATACAAACCTCAGGATGTACTCCATTTCTCAAGGAGGGCTTGGTCAGATCAATTAGCCCCTGTATAAATGTATGGGGTACCCACCCAGTCATCCTGATTCTGCCTGAAGGATGGAGGAGTTGCTGCATAGTGAATCTCTCTGTTGTTTTCTGTTTATTTGCTGGAGAAGACTGAGGTCTCGCCATATGACCACCTGATCATAATTTTATCTTGTAGTAGGTTATTGCCTATACTATATATTGAGGTTATTTTTTTATTTATTTTTTTTTTTTGCCAAATAACATGATAGCATACCTTCTCACATTTAATTTGAGCCCATTATCAGTACACTAGGTGTTAACTAAGATAAGTTGTTTCTGAATAGTGCAGGTGGCAGAGGGGGTCTTGACAATAACACTAGTTTGCAGTCATTGCAGATAGCTAACCAGACTCTGCTGTTTACCTTCATACTTTCATTTGTGGTTCCTGCCACATGACTATGTGGGTTCTGTCTTTTAGTCAGTTGGATATCCATCTTACAATATAATGATCTATATTTCTACCTATTTTAGAATAACCACATTAGGTATGGTGTCAAAATACACTATGTGAACAGCACAACCACTGCTAATGGCCTGTGTGACCCTCCTGAAAATGTTAACTTGATTTAATAGACAGGATCTCTATTTGATGAAGCTGAGCTGTTGAAGGTCTAACCTAATGGCATTTTTATATCATGACTGATGAGACCAGTTATGAAATCCTCCATAGGTTTGCATATTAGCCTCATATGGCTGATTGGCCTAAAATTACTAAGAGTCATCATTCCAAAGGGCATTTTTTCTAAATTCATATACTGCAAATGTGGTCACAAATGCCACCTCTTTCTGGCCGTGAGGTCATGGAAGATAGCTGCTGGTAACCACTGATTGTAAGTAGTGGTTAGATGTTCATCCCGCCTGAGCTGCTTTAAGGCTTTATCTGTCCTAGGCATGTGGTAAGCATATTACTATGTGTGACTGTTCAGGTGTTGCCATCTGTCCTTGGCACCAGCACCACTGTTGAGGCCTAGGGACATTTTAAACATGCAAATTGCTTCCCATTCCAACATGCCCTGCAGTTAATCTGCCTATGTTTTTTGGGAAACCTTTAAAGAGCTTATTTGAAAAGCCACTGTAGGTTAGCAGGTTGTGGCATACACCTCCACTGCAGGTCTACATTCACTTGGTGCTCCACTAAGTTGTACATCCTGGTGTACTAATAAAAATATTCTATAATTCCTTTAATATTGCTAGGATTTCCTGAAACTTGGTAGGAAATAGTTGCGGGGAGAGGGCTACCTCATCCACAGAGGAGCCAGACTCAGCCTCACCAAGGATATCCCTCTCTGGTTCCTCCAACAACTCACTGAAAATAATGAGCACCAAGTCCTCTCCATCATGATTGGGCTTTATTATGTTAAAGTGATAGAGCTTGTACTTCTGTTTTCTGTGTGATAACACTACAATATAGTTAACATTACTCATCTTTTTCATAATGGTGAAAGACCATCTCACACTGCCAGCAGATGTTCTTTGTGTTTCACTGTTGCAGTCATCACATTTGGGTTATCTGCTTGCAGTAGCCCTCAGTCAGCCTGATTAACAAAGTCTTGGGTCCTGCGTCAGTTGCTGTCCCTTCTTCCATGGCATCAGGTCGTCAGGGGTATAAAACATGCAGCTGACGCCATTACATCAGTCTTTCTTGCTGTGCAGTGCCCGAAGCAGAAGCAGTTTGCAAGTGCCAGTTGGCCGACTCCTGAAATTTTCATTTTTGAGTTTCAGAACCAAAGTCTTCAACTAAAGCTAATTACCCCATTGGGGAAACTTTTTCTTGCTCCTTACCGATGTCAGTAAAAGTTAATAATTGCATTTCTTGTGGAAAGCAAATACCTCACAAAGATTTTCATTCGTACTGTATTCCTTGCCTAGGCCCTGACCACGACGTACCTTGCTGTTGGTTTTGTGCCTTATTTAATCAATGCACTATCGATCATCGGTATATTTTCACCTCTAAGTATTTCGGTTCTCAGTTTAATTATCCAGAAATGTCGTCAGTAAGCCATCCGACTACTGGAATTCTGAAAAAAATGCAAAGATAAAGACAGAGACAGGCCGCCTAGGTCCAAAGCTGCCAATGACGCTTCTCCTAAGCCAGTCGCCAGTTCACCGGTACTCAGTGAGGCACTTTCACAGCCCCAGATACCCACTACTTCTGATTTGCAGGCCTCTACTGAGACCCATTCAGAGTCCGGTATGCCGCGAGATGCTTCAACTGTGGAACTTGTGGATGTCTCTACCTTGGATGGGTCTGGAGCCACTGTGCAGGCATCAGCTTCTGAGGGTGTATTCAGGCCTATGGACTTGCATATTAAACCGACACCTCCTTCTTCTTTAAGGCCTAAACCTCGAACCATGCCTAGAAAACCGACCTCGGCATGCTCAGGCCTCTATGCCTAAAAAACAAATTATAAGAATGTCTGAAGATCTTATAACTTTAATCAGGGGAAGCCAACCACTCTCTTCTAAGAGACCTAGGACTGAAATTGTTTATAAATCTTCTGACCAAGATTCTGATTTTTCTGATTCTTCTGATGATCTGGATTTACCTGTATCTACTTATGAGGATTCTGATGCAGATGACTCTATTCCCTCTGGTTCCCCTCCAGAGGATTTTTCTTTTGGTGAAACCTTGCACACTCTAAGGGAGCATTTCCACTGGGAAAGCCAGGATTTTTCTGATTCGAAAAAGAGGCTTAGGGATTTCTTACTCTTGCTTCAGCATAGGCCTTTAGCTATACCTCCTGTACTAGACATTGTTGATGATGCCTTTTTGGAATCTAGTTTGGCCCCTGATTCTTTGCCACCTGCTCCCAGAAATCCTGATGGATATTACAGGGTTCCTGATTCTCACAAGTTCCTTTTAAAAAATCCTATTGTGGATCATAGGTTCATAGGTTCATAGGTTTATACTAGGCTATCTGCCCTAAGGCATTTATAAGCCTAGCCCAAAGTTTTGTGGCTTACGCCACCCCTTATATGAAAAAATACTGTGCCCATTAGTGTCCAGAGACTATTTCACAGGGCTCCAAGAGCATTAAGGCTTCTACTGTCAAAACCCTACCCCTTCTGATAGAGACTTCAGCGCACTGGATAGATGGGGTAAGAAGGTTTACACTTCTGCAACCTTGGCCATTAGGGCCTTAAACTGTCAGTTTCATGTGTTAAAGTATCAACAACATATTAATGAATTGCTTAAACAGAAAATTATGTTGATTCCTGACTGTGCTGAAAATAAGGAATTACAGGATTTAATGCATTCTGCTGAACAGGTTGGAAAACATACTTTGCAATGTGGGTTTGATTCTTTAGAGGCCTCTTGCAGGGCTGCTGTCACTGGGTCTGTACCCAGAAGGCATGCTTGGCTTAAGGAGCAATCTTTGCCTGATCATGTTAAAGCTAAACTGTTGGATGCTCCCTTAAATCAGGACCACCTCTTTGGCAACAAAGCTGAGTAAGTTCTTAAAAATATGGAAGATAAAGCTAAATCGATGCAAACTGTTAAAGATTTCTTACAAGTTCAGCCTCCAAGATTTAGTAGGCATTGGCCCTCTAAGAATTGGTCCTTTCCGGCTTCTTCCATGCCTTCTCAATCCAAACCCAGACACAGCAGAAACCCCAGGTTTCAGTCCCAAGGTACATACAAGACTAAGCAGTGGAGGGCTTCTGCTTCCAAATCTGGGAGTAGTAAGACCCCCCCCCCCTATGAAAAACTGTCTCAATGACTTGATTTTAAAACTTCCAAGAACTTCTCAACTGAATGCTCCTTTACGGGGAAAGATTGGTCTGCAGGCCAAAAACTGGGAACTCATTACCCAGGACAAATGGGTTTTTAATATAGTGTCCCAAGGATACAGATTTCACTGCCACACATTACCAACACCAAAAGGTTGGCCAGATCTACTCCCAAATCAGTGGGCAGAGGCTCAAAAGCAAATACTCTCTCTTTTAAACATAAAGGCTATTCAAACTGTACCAGAAGAGGAAAAAGGACAAGGTTTCTACTCAAGACTTTTCCTGATACCCAGAAAAGACAATTCATGGTGTCCTATGCTGGACCTGTGTACTCTAAACACCTTTTTGGTGATTCCAAAATTCAAGATGCTGACTCTTCACCAGTTGTATCCTATGCTAGGAAAAGATGCCTGGATGGTAACACTCAATTTAAAGGAAGCATAACTGCACATCCCAATCAGGGAATCTTGCAGAAGATTCCTACGCTTCAAAGCAGGCTATAATCACTACCAGTTCTCTGCACTACCCTTTGGCTTATCTACTGCACCCAGGGTATTCACAAAGTGCTTAGCCCCAGTCATTGCATTTTGCAGGCAAAGAAATATTCAGATATACCCATACCTGGACGATTGTTTAATTCAGGCAGAAAGCCAGGAGATACTTTTGAATCATCTGACCTTTGTACAAAGGGTGCTAACTTGTCTGGGGTGTACCATAAATGAAAGGAAATCACACCTGGTACCCTGTCAACAAATCATATTCCTGGGTGCAAGCGTGACTACAACTTCTCAGATGGCTTTCCTCATGCCAGAGAAACACATTTATTTGACAACCTACTTCAAACAAGTGGCCACAAAAACCCTACTATCTGCAAGGCAAATACTACAAGCCTTGGGGTTCATGGCCTCCTGCATTCTTCTAATTCCAAATTTCTTCTAATTCCATATGCAAGACTGCATATGAGGAAACTACAATGGTATCACAAAAGCCTATGGTGTCAACATTCTCAGGATCTAGAAGCAATGATTCCTATCATAACTTGCTTATGCCTAGAGTTTCTTTGGTGGGCAGAGGCCTGCCACCAAAACAAGGGACTACCATTCACACCACCCCCTGCCGCCCAAACCCTAACAAGAGGCGCATCAGATTATGCATGGGAGGGGGGGGCTCACCTGGCAGGGAAGTGCATTCAGGGCAAATGGAGCCCAAGTCAAATGCACTTGCATATCAATCAAAAAGAAATATTAGCTGTACAGAATGCTCTGACAGCCTGCAAGGACCACATTCTTCCAGGACAGTTAATGGTAAAGACGGACAACACCACTATGTGGTACATAAACAAGCAGGGGGGGTACCCATTCTTAACCCCTCTGCAGACTAGTCATGGCATTGTGAAACACAGCCCTGAGCTACCAAGTGCATTTACAAGCTCAATTCCTGCCTGGAAAACTAAATACACTGGCAGACGAATTAAGCAGAAACCTCATGGACCCACACAAGTGGAAACTGGAACCAAGGATTTTCAACATGTTGACAAGCAAATGGGGGTGCCCAGATATAGACCTGTTTGCCTTCCCCCAGAACTATCAATTGGACAAATTTTTCACAAGGACTCCCCACAAACACGCTTGGAAAGTGGATGCTCTGTCCTTCAGCTGGAAAAAACTATCAGTTTATGCCTTTCCTCATCTGCCTCTGCTCTCCAAAGTACTACTAAAGATCAAACAAGACAAACCAAGGATGATTTTGATTGCACCAGACTGGCCATGCCAACACTGGTACCCCCTCTTGTGCAGCGTGTCACTGTTGGCCCCATGGCACCTGGCTCAGATTCCTACCTTATTGTCTTAGCAGGAGAACCAGATTCTGCACCCTCAGCTTCATACACTGAACCTAGCAGCTTGGCTAATTACCTAATCTCTCCTTTACCATCCCTCAGTAAACCAGTGATGGATATCATTTTAGAGGCAAGGAGGCCTAGTACTAGAAAATCTTATGCTGAAAAATGGAAAAGATTCTGTGCCTGGAACCAATTTCAAGGGAGGAGCACAGCAGTGCCCAATATACCTCAGATTTTACAATACTTAACTGAGATGCTTCTCAAGGGCCTGTCTTTCTCCTCCATCAAAATTCACGCCTCAGCCATTTCAGCTCATACAGAACCTCCCTTCTTCTCTCATCCACTACTTAAACAGTTTCTCAGAGGGGCCAAAAATCTACGACCACCCAGGAGAGACCCAACTTCAGCTTGGGACTTTAACTTTGTATTGGAAAAGCTCACTCTTCCTCCTTTCAAGCCAGCTGCCACTGCAGATTTAAAATTCCTCTCTTGGAAAACAGCTTTCCTTTTAGCAATCACTTCAGCAAGAAGGGTATCTGAATTACAGGCCGTCATGGCAGTGGAGCCTTTCATCATCTTTCATGTGGACAGGGTGTCCCTCAGGACCAATCCCTCTTTCATGTCCAAGGTGAAAAAATGTTGTTTTCAAGAGCATCTCCCAGTATGCAAAGGGGAGATGGGACAAATATCTGTTCAATTCTCTCTTGAAGTGCTCTGCAAATACCTTCATTATGGTGTTTGGTAAGGAGTTAATTTGTCTGTAGATGGTAGGGATAGTCATTTTTATGATTTACCCCATAATAATTTCTCAAACATGCTAGCAGATCTGTCATAAAGTAGGTATATCTATCAGTCATTATTTCCCTTAAGAAAACCTACCTGTTGAAAATGTTTGTCAAAGCATTTCCCACCTTATCTGCATAAAATGGAAGTCTGTGCTATTGCCTCTGAGTTTGTAGTGGCATAATCCAACACCACCAGTATATATTTCTTACCCATTGAGCTTGAAGTACTCATAGGTCCTTCAGTGTTTATAACCACCTTCTGAAATGGTTCCTCAGTGACAAACAAAGGCATAAAACTGCCTTAGCTTTGTCTCTGGCCTTGCCAACCTTTTGGTACTGTTTGCAGGTGCTGCAGTACACTGGTCATTCCTTTGCAATCCATGGATAAATAAAATTCTGCATAAGCCATATTTCATTACATGTTAGGCATAACAGTAGGTTTATCAACCCCTTAGTGGTGACTTTCAACACCTGATCCAAAGCTATTACGAGAATAGTACCCATTAATTGGAATATATTCTAGGTGAATGATGAGCTCTTTAACATATTAGGTGAGAAACCAAATTTTGTATTTAAGACAGCTCAGAATTGTAAATATATTTTAAAACACCTTCCAGATAGTAACATCGGTACCCAAGGTGGTATACATAAATGTGGATCATGCAACCAATGCCCCTATGTCTTGGATCAAGCAGATTATAATTTCAATACTTTTCCTTATAAGGTGTCTTTAACCTCTGGTACTTGTTGCAGTAAGGGGGTTGTTTATATTGCCATTTGTAGGGATTGTTCAAAATTCTATGTAGGAAAGACCAAGAGACAGCTTAGGAAAATAATTTATGAACACATATACGCTATCTTGAAGAACAGTATAAATAATGCCTTTTTAAACACACCCTTGAATGTAAAATTTCTGGTTTCAAGTTTGGTATACTTGAAGTGGTTCCCAGGATCCAAGGGGTGGTCATTGGGAGATAAAGTTAGAACAAAGAGAACTATTTTGGCAACTACACTTAGGGGCAACACATGGTCTAGGGTTAAATTAATGTATAGCTATTATTCCAACACTAAAATTGAGAGCTAACAAATTATGAGTTTTTATATTGGATACATATGTACATAATTATTATGGGTTCATAAGTTCATAGGTGTGTACTAGGCTAATGGCCCTGGAGCCTTTACAAGCCAAGCCCATAGGATTACCCTGACATTGTGCCACCCAGCCTTAGTTCCCAGTGCCTCTGTCGAGTACGGCCACTGGAGTGATCCCCAGGGTGAATTTTCTATTTCCCATCCACTCATCAAGGTTTCTCTTGAAGAGGGCCAGCATAGTGCTCTGCTTGACATGTATGTGAAGTCTATTCCACAGCATGGGCAGTCTCTGGGTTATGAACCTGTCCCTCCAGCCCATTCTATTGATTGTGGTAATGAGATTGAGGTTTCTGGAGTGTGTGGTGTGGAGGGATTTCTTCAGATGTAGCATTTCTAACAGAGCTGGGTCAGACATGGCTTTGTAAGTCAAGCAGAGATCACCTGTAAGTATGCGATATGAGACAGAGAATAGTTGAAGTTTTTTTAGTCTGTCCATATAGGACAAATGTTTAAGGCCTAGGATCCTCTTTGGGAGGTACTTTTGTGGTTTCTCCAATTGTTGCAGGTGTTTAGTGAGGTACATGCCAAATGGGGCATTGTACTCAATGACTGGCCTAATGAGGGAAGAGTAGAGGGAGCCAATGACCTCTTTCTTTCTGGATGCAAAACCCTTAGTAATGAGATGTGCCACATAGAAGGACTTTTGGACCAGAGTGGCAATGTGGTGGTCAAAATAGAGGTTGCTGTCAACCTGTGTTCCCAGATCTCTTATAACGCCTTATGTGTTCAGTGGACTACCATCAATGTGTAATTCATGGGAACTGGGTTATTCCCAAAGGGGATAACAACAATCCCAAGTATCAAACCCATGATCCTGAACACTATAGTCAGAGTAATGTACCACTACACCATCCTAGCTGTTACTATTCTTTTAAAGGTTTATAGAATATTTTTAAATAAATAATGTTGATTTTCAAACTGCTATTATTTAAGTGGATTTGTTTTTAATTTTTAAAAATGTTTAATTAGATAATGTTAATTATTTTTTGGAGGGAAAAGTTATGTGATTGTATTAGTGCGGTATTTAACCTATGAAAAAATGTATGTACTTTGATTTTGAAGAAGTCTTGGAATATTTATTGGGACAAAAGTGCTTAACAACTTTTATTTATCCACATTAAATGGATTTTTTATAACGCTGGTCTATTCGATTCTTTACTTTACATTTGGTACTGTTTTCTTTGTGCTTGGGGTTTATGAGATGCTACGTGAGCCAGATTGTTTTGTTTTTACATTCAAACCTGACATACAGTTTTAGTAGTTTTTCATTTGACTGCTAATGACTTATTCCTCAGTTCTAATCAGCTGTCTCTGAAGAACAATTTAACTGCATTTTATTGCCTTTAGTTTTCTTAGAAAAGCAAGAAATTACATTTTACCCTTAGATTACAAATTCCATGTATTTTATGACCTGCTAGCTTCCTATCTGAGTTGAGTGATAGATGTGGACTAAATGCATTCCACATCCTGTGTCTAATAACTATTGTTATTTTTTTTCAACAGAAGTATGACCTGCTAGCTTCCTATCTGAGTTGAGTGATAGATGTGGACTAAATGCATTCCACATCATGTGTCTAATAACTATTGTTATTTTTTTTTCAACAGAAGTGGAGTTACAATTTCAGCTATACCATTTATATATTTTGTTTCTTTTTTCATATAGGTTCATAGATTAGTACTGAGCTAACTGCCCTTGTGGGCCATTTTAAGCCAAGCCAATTTCCCTATATGAGAATCAAACCCTGCACTTTGTATCTGTAAGGTAAACACCTTAACCAGTATGCCAACCTCCCACCCCTGGTTCTTCATCACGTAGAATGGCAAATGCATGTATTATTTACCTGTCACTGTCAACACATCTTAGTACAGTTTCTGTCACATAATTTACAAAGTGGTATCCACGGTGGTGCTGCTGCAGTAGCGTTGTCGCCTCACAGTAAGACGCTGTCCGGTTCGATTCTCAGCTAGATCGTCATCTGCGTGGAGACATGCGTGAATGGGCGTACCTTCGTTGAAGGTTGTGTGTCAGGGCTGGTAACTTGGTACGTAAAAATCAACTACCAATCATTAGCGGACCGGAGTTCCACTGTGGCGACCCCTAACTGGGAAAAGCTGAAAGACACAAACAAAATATAGCTCAAAGTAGACTTCAAAGAACTATTCCTTAGGTAGACAGCAAATGTTGGAGGTGTGATGGGGCAGAAAAAAGTAACTGGGAACATATTTACTGGTAGTTTAATGAGATGGTAGACTTTAAAGATTCCCTGCAGACTGCTCTGTCAGAGATGCTGAGTGAGCAAGTTGGGGTGACTAGGGAAATTATTTTTTTGAGCTATGATACAAACTTGGAATTGGCTTGACATAGTATAGCCTTGCTGAGTCTAGTCATGATGGCTGCCAAAAAAGCAATTACTAGAAAATTGAAATCAATGTTTAAACCAGCTTTACTAGAAGTAGTGGAAAAGCAATTACTAGAAAATGGAAATCAATGTCTAAACCAGCTTTACTAGAAGTAGTGAAGATAGTAACAGAGTTAAAACAACTGGAACTGGGATCTTTAGAAATGGGTAGGGGCAAATTACATAGGAAAAAATGGGAACTGTGGGATCAATACATGCAGAGAAGGAACGAGGTTTAAAAAAAGGCAGGAACTGAATGAGCTATGTAATGGCTGACTAACAATGGCTGGATATATTAAAAGAGATGTACAATGTTTGCAGCTACAGTTGTGTCACACAAGTTAGAATGTATAATGTTTGCAACTGAGATTGTGTCGCTATGGTTTATTGTCTTTTATATAAATGTAACATGGCCTATGTCATATATGATAATTTAATAAAGATGTTTCTTGTTTAAAAAAAAAAATGTGCCAACAGTCTGAAATAGGAAATATGAAAGATGTGTCACAATTTAAATTGATTTTATTTATTTATTCAGTTTGGCAACCATAGTCCGGCCACAGTTCATACACTGCTTCATACAACTGATCCAAATGGACCTATTTCAGTCTCAGCCCATAAATAAATAAATTTATCTTGCCTGGCACTGCCATGATAACATCTGAAACCTTTCTTAATAGTTCAGGTTTTTCCACCCTGTGATTTTTTTAGTGAGAATCTGTACATTTAAAGGTGATTCAGATGGTTTCTTTGAATGCTGCAAATTGCATTACTGCATTCAATAATGTGTTATAGCAGTGAGGAACAAAAATAATGCAGTGACCTCTCAGGAATGTCCAGACATTTATTCATTGATTCATTTGTCTGTTTATTAGTTTTTTCATTTATTTTCTTATTGCCCTTTGACTCTAATACAGGATTGTGGGGACGCCAGAGCATTTCTTGGCACTCTGTGGGAGCAAGGCATAGTAACTCTTCCCAAATGGGCATCAGCATCATTTATTGTCACATGGCATACAAAGACCATTTATAGGAATGCCAGTTTACCTAGACCACATCTGTGGGGTGCAGGAAGAAACTGTGGCTCTTTTCAAAGCCCTAAACGGGCACACAGAGGATGTGCAGACTGCACATAGAAGGCACTCAGCTATGAAACAATTTGGAGATCCAGTCACTGTGAAGCTGCAAGGCCAACCATTACATTGCAGGACGTTTATAATTAGAAGGCAATAGAATATGCTTCTTTAACAGTAACTGATGGACATGCAGTAGAAAGAGATTACATTTCTGTTAACCATTATGCAAAGTTTTTTTTTACTTATGTGGTTATGTTTTATGAGCAACCTATTTTTTATAATGATTATTTGTGTATTTTTGCTGAGTCTTATGTGCATTATTGACTTTAAAGATCACGCCATTACTACTGCAAGTGCCAAAAATGATAGAATTAATTGGTGGTGGCTTGTAAATAATCACCAAGAGCAGCAGCCTTGTATGATGGAGCAGGAAATATTACATCAGTCCTATTGTGAATGCTATACTGGAACTGCTGGAACCAGTATATGCATACTGGGTGATTTTTAAATATATGGTATTCACTGTGTATGGAATGGACCACCTTTTCATAGGTTCATAGGTTGGTATCAGCCCTAGGGCCTATACAAGCCTAGCCATAACAATTCCCTGGCTATTTCTTCCCACACTATTTACTTCCCTGGACCCCTGTCTAGCAGGGCGACTGATATGATCCCCGGGGTGAATTTCCTTTCTCCCATCCAATCGTCAAGGTCGATTTGAGACAGCTGTGAGACAGCTGAAAAGTATGGATACAAAAGTGATGTTAATGAGAATCACATGGGTATCTGGGGTGCTGTAATATGCAAATCAGAACTACACTCTAAATAACAGAACTTAAGCAGGTTGCACACTACTGCATACCAAGGCTGTTTACAGAAATTGCATTACATCAGAATTATTTTGGTGCACTATTGGGACAGTATTCATTTTTCTCATCCTGGAGAAGGTTACTGTCTCATCAAGGTTATATCAAAAGAATTAATATCCAAGATATATGCATGTTGAATTAAACATACAGACACCACCTCACCCACATGCAAGCACCACACACACACACACACACACACACACACACACACACACACACACACACACACACACACACACATACACACGCAAACACAACTGCTAACTGTAAAATCTACTAAGGGCCATCAGTGTGGCAAATCTCGAAATAGGCTGCAATTTGTGCATCCCTTCATAAAAGGGTACAAAAAGGACAAACACACTGCACCGCCATGACTGAATTCAAAATATAACTGATAAAACCAGCGAATTTAATATGAACTTAAAAATGTGGGAAATAGTCCTTAATATCCACGATAAGCGCTTTCAACAATATCTTCCTCAGATCATTAAAACAATGGGACTGAAAGTGACTATTTGAAGGACATCCCCCAGATGTTCGTGTACAGATCTGTTTGTTCAAAAAATATTTCTCCCAATCACTATTCTTTATTGTGCGCATGCCTTCATTCTAACCAATGGCATGTGAAATGTTAATGTTAGACTTTGGGCCAATAACTAGGCCTTTGAATAGGCACATCCTTGAATCAACCAATGGTAGGTCTTCTGGCTTTTAACACTGGTTTTAGTGTTATAACACTGTTCAGACCCATGAGTTGGTCTGCTCTCAGGTTAATAATTAATTTTGTCTCGCACAGCTCTGTGCGATTAGAGATGTCCCCTTGCCTCATTCCTGTGAAAATCTGCTTGATGACTTTGAACTTAAAGGAATGTTCAGGGTATGCATCCACATGTGCTGCTAGCACATTATGTGTATCTTTATTCCGAATATATCTCTCATGTGTCTTAAATTTCGATTTTTAAAAGGTTGATTTGTTTTGCCCACGTAATATGCAGGACACAACGTACAGGTAGCTAGATACACAACATTGGGAGAAATACAGGTAACCTTTGCGGAGAAAAAATATTTCCTCTTTGTTTTTGGATGTATAAAAAAATTTAAACCATCAATAAATTAACCCGCTGTGCAATTACCACATTTATATGTTCCTTTAATTTTTGGTTTGGGAAAGCCATCCTTCGAACACAGTATTCTTTTAATGTTCTTCTTATTTTTATAACCAAACATAGGTTCATCACCTACTATATCTCTCAAACAAGAAAATTCCAAAAATTAAATTTCTTTTAATTTAGTAGCTTCCTGGCTACAACATCTAGAGATTCTGGTAACTTCATTCTGCATAATATTTCTTGTAATATGTCTGGGATGCAAGCTACTTTTCATGAAATAATGATCCCTCCATGTATCCTTTCTATGTAGTGCTATATCTACACCTTTGTCTTTCCTTAACATGATGTTCACATCCAAAAAATCTTTTTATTCCCTTCTTATCTCCTGTTTTACTTCTCTTCTTCTTATTTCTTTTGAAACCTTCTTGCTAATCCTAAATTTTCATAATGCTTTATACTGAACAACAATTTTTGTAATGCTTTTTACTGAACAACAATTTTTTTTTTTATAGTATGTTCCTTAGATACTTCATGTATATTTATTTTTTGTTTATTCATGTTACTAAATGATAATTCACTTTGTACTTAATTATGTACTCTGTAAATTGTCCCATTGAACTATAGTATGAGTGGAGCTTTTCTCCTCGGGCCTCTACTGAAAATGGACATATATCCAGCTAGACTAGCCCGGTTAACAAATGTAAAATAAAAATAAAAAAATAAAAACAAGTTGCAGTGAATTTTAGGAAATTGGTGGTGCCTTTTAAGTATTCACAAAACAAAGAGAAATCTTCTTCGTTTCCATTCCAAAGAATGAAGAGGTCATCTATGAATCGCCCATAGTAAATGATACAATGATGCCATGGGTTAACAGAACTAAGCACATATTCATGCTCCCATTCCACAAGGACTAAGTTTGAATAACTATTCACACAGGGAGAGTCCATGGCCACTCCCCATTGTTCCAATATATAGAATCTCCATATGTAAAATAGTTATTCTCCAAAATTAACTCCAGAAGTGCACATATCTTGCCTGCCTCTGGCTGATGCATTTTTGAAGCTAAAACTCGTCTAATGGCTTCTACCCCAGCATCATTGGGTATTACAGTGAAAAGACTGTTTATATCCAGAGTAGCTAGTAAAAAATCTGAAGTGCCTGTGGTATCTTCCAAGATAGCTTGTAACTTACTGATAAAATCATCCGTATCTCATAAGACAGTATTATAAGATTTAAGTATACTGCTCAATTCTTTCTCCCCAAATAATGACATAGTTTCAGTGACCCACCCTTGTCCTGATACTATAGCATGTAAAGGGGAATTACATAAGTCTTTGTGAATTTTAGGTAACCTGCTTATTGAGAGAATGGTAGGATGTATCACAAGTAAAAAATTAAATCTATCAAGATCTATTCTTCCACCCAGTAACATATCCTTTAAATAAACGGTTATTCTTTGAATAGAACTTTTCAGAGCTAGCAGCGATACTTTGAGATATGTGTTATTATCACTTAGCATCTCTAACATCTTATCTCTGTACCAATGAGCTTGTAGTACTACTAATGCCCCTCCTTTGTCGGCCGGTTTCAATACTATGTTTTCATTATGTTGCAAATCAAAGATAGCTTGTCTTTCAGCTGGGGTGATGTTATTGAAGTGCTTGTTTCCTGGTTCTGTTCGTAGTTTTGCCAACTCATTATTACATAGATGCAAAAAAGTTCTACTGCAGGATGGTTAATGGGTACAAAGGAACTAGGTTTCCTCAAAGTACTAATCTCAGTAGAATTGATATATATATATATATATATATTCTTTAAAGTTACATTGCGCCCGAAGCATTTCAGGTCAGTTACAAATTCACTCAGGTCAGATTTTAGAGAGGGAATGAATGTAGGTCCTCTCTCTAAGACTGATTGTTCAGTCATGGTTAACACATAGTCCAAAATGTTCACAATCAGTGAATTATTTAATTCACTGTCTTCTTCCTCTTCCGATCTTGGCTGTAAGTTCGTTGACTCCTGAAATGCGTTTGTTTAAAAAAAAAAACAGCAAATTCTGTGTAATAGGGGCATTTACCACTCCTTTCTTCGGTATTGTACCTATATTAGTTAAATTACTAGGTCCTTCTAAACTATCTTGGTTGAGTGCCATATTCGGTTCTGTTGTAGTAGTAAGAGTCACCCTCTGCATCCTTACACATTGCATTCCTTCAAGATGCAATGAGTGCAGTGCTGTGCACCTACTGTCTAATGTCTACCCTTCCCATATCCACTCAGTACTATATTATTTTTAGGATGTACTTACAGTGCGTGTATGTCTCCACCAGTCGTTACTGAACTGCATTCTTTTAGGATGCACTGTGTTTTGCATCCTCTGTATAATGTATATTTCATTCCTGACTCCTTATAGCACTGTATTCTCTCAGGACACACTAGCTGAAGTGATATTTTTGAATCATTACTGAACTGTATTGTTTAGAAAGCACAGCATACACTGCTGTATATTCTCTGTATACAGAGATTTATACTTTTAGGATGTGTTCTGTGTAGAGCTGTGCAACACCTATATGATGTGTACCCTTCCCTGTAGCTCCTACAGCATTATATTCTTGCTGGACACACTGGATACACTGTTGTTTTCTCTTTGAATAATGTGTACCCCATCCCTGAATCCTTCCTGTACAGTACAGTATTATTCGAGGATGTACTGCATGCTGTATTCTTCAGTTCTGTATTTTGTGCACCCCTTCCTGATTTGTTACATCACTGTATTATTTTAGGGTATAGTGTATATAGTATTGTATACCCTCTGTATAATGTGCACCCTTTCCTGAGTCCTAACAACATGTTATTCTTTTAGGGTGCAGTAAGTGGAGTGTTTTGTACCCAAAGAATAATGTGTACTCCATACAGAAGTCCTAAGAGCACAATATTCTTTTAGAGTATAGTGGTTATAGTGCTGCATACCCACTGTACAATGTGTATCCCTTCATAATTCCTTAGAGAATTACATTATTTTAGGATGAACTAGATACAGTGCTGAGCACCATCTGTACAATGCATCCCACTCCCTGAGTTTTTACAGAATTGCATTCTTTTAAAGTGTACTGGGTGCTGTGTTATGTATCCTATGTATAATGTGTACCCCTTCCTGAATTCTTAATGCACGATTTTATTTTAGAGCCCACTGTGTACAATAGCTTACTCCCTCCCTGAGTCCTTTCTGCCCTGTACTCTTGTGAGAAGTCCAAGTCCCACTGCCATGCTTCATCTTTATAACACTTGATCTTTTCTTTAGTACATATGCCACAATATTGTTGTAGATGAACCAAGTGAAATGCTGCAAATCTAATATTCAGAGAGAGGATAAACCTTTTCACTGTGCTTCTAGTACTATATAGCTGTATGGTGACATAAAGCGGTGCTTTAGGGTGCAAAGAATATAGAGTTGGGCAGCATGCTATAAGAGGCTCCCTCTCCTTACTATTTGCTGTAAGGAAAATACTGCCCCTCTCCTGGGTACATTACCATTT